>NC_073406.1:1783656-1871697 GCF_028641065.1 Leucoraja erinaceus | reverse complement strand
GGCAGCAATTTGTGGGAACTTTAGCTTAAAGTCTGAACAGCTACATCTGACATAGACAAAAATGCTGGAGAAACTCAGCGGGTGCAGCAGCATCTTTGGAGCGAAGGAAATAGGTGACGTTTCGGGTCGAGACCCTTCCAGAAACTCAGCGGGACAGGCAGCATCTTTGGAGCGAAGACCTTCTTGTAAAGTTCCTTATTTCAGAATCTAACCCAGTGCTATCTGCACACACAATCAATCGATCGATCAATCTTTGTTGTCATACCGTGCAAAATGAAAAGACGTTTCCCAGGGAATAACGGAGCATCGCACATGAAACTTAAAACATTTCACACATAATAACACTAAAAACAACCCAGTCCCTGATGGAACAGTATAAATAGTTAGAAGCAGGTAAAACAACAACATTAATATACAGTAAAACCAATCGTAAAAATGTCCGGGCAGCTGATTTGAGTGGCCAGTGCCAGAGTTATTAAAGTGTCCGTTCCAGCCGCAGAATCAGGTGACTGTGAATACAGAGTAACTGTTTAGCAGCCTCACAGCCTGTGGCAGGAAGCTGTTTAACAGTCTTGTAGTCCGGGCTTTGATGCTGCGATATCTCTTGCCTGGAGTATTGCGTACAGTTTTGGTCTCCAAATCTGAGGAAGGACATTCTTTTGCCATAGAGGGAGTGCAGAGACGGTTCACCAGACTGATTCCTGGGATGTCAGGACTGTCTTATGAAGAAAGACTGGATAGACTTGGTTTATACTCTCTAGAATTTAGTAGATTGAGAGGGGATCTTATAGAAACTTACAAAATTCTTAAGGGGTTGGACAGGCTAGATGCAGGAAGATTGTTCCCGATGTTGGGGAAGTCCAGGACAAGGGGTCACAGCTTAAGGATAAAGGGGGAAATCCTTTAAAACCGAGATGAGAAGAACTTTTTCACACAGAGAGTGGTGAATCTCTGGAACTCTCTGCCGCAGAGGGTAGTCGAGGCCACAGTTCATTGGCTATATTTAAGAGGGAGTTAGATGTGGCCCTTGTGGCCTAAGGGGATCAGGGGGTATGGAGAGAATACAGGTACGGGATACTGAGTTGGATGATCAGCCATGATCATATTGAATGGCGGTGCAGGCTCTAAGGGCCGAATGGCCTACTCCTGCACCTAATTTCTATGTTCTATGTTTCTAATGGCAGGAGATTTTTTTCCAGGTGTGTGTGGAGGGGGTGCAGTTTGTCCTTAGCTATTCTCTGAGCTTTTCTCAGACAGCGGCTCTGGAACAGTTCTGTGTACCGAGGGTAGGGAGACGCCAATGATCCTCTCTGCTCCCCTCACTACCCTCTGCAGAGCCTTCCTGTCCGAGCAGTTGCAGTTGGAGTACCATGTGTTTATGCAGTACGTGAGTACAGACTCCACCTGCAACTGCTCGGACAGGAAGCTGTGCATATTGGTGTCGTGGCCAAAATCACCCTGTGGCTCACTAAATGTACGCACAGCATCACTGCGATGTGGAAACTGGCTCGAACTGAACTTCTATTTTGCTGCTAGACCTATGACCAGAGTGAGCATGGGTGGGTGATTCCGGGCAAACATATGTTCATAAGTTCTAGTAGCAGAATTAGGTCATTCGGCCCATCAAGTTCATTCTGCCATTCAATCGTGGCTGATCTATCTTCCCCTCAACCCCCTTCTCCCCATCACCCCTGACACCCGTACTAATCAAGAATCTACTGATCACCTTAAAGATACCAGGTAGACAAAAGTGCTGGAGAAACTCAGCGGGTGCAGCAGCATCTATGTGGAGCGAAGGAAATAGGCAACGTTTCGGGCTGAAACCCAAAGGAAATAGGCAACGTTTCGGGTCGAAACCCGAAGGGTTTCGTCCCGAAACGTTACCTATTTCCTTCGCTCCATAGATGCTGCTGCACCCGCTGAGTTTCTCCAGCACTTTTGTCTACCGACAATTCTTTCCTAGTCCGACGCAGTCTTTGGTCTGAATAAACGTTACCTATTTCCTTCGGGTTTCGTCCCGAAACGTTGCCTATTTCCAGGGGGCGGATTAACCATTAAGCAGACTAAGCACGTGCTTAGGGCACCAGGGCCAAAGGGGGCACCACAAAGTTGGGAAAAGGGTGAAAAGAAAAAAAAAAACGAATGAAGATTTGTAAAAAATTCCGTATCTCCACTTTTTTATGTAATTGTTGAAAAGTTAGAAACAGAAATGAGGAGACGAAAAGTGTACACGGAAATAGCAGACAGATTCTCTTGTCTGCCACATGTCCCTAATGCCACCCAACAAGGTGCTAATTCCCAATTATCAGAAAGTGAAAGGTACTCAGACTTGTCAGACACTCATTGATGTTTATCCAGATGACACAAACAACACTTTGTCTACAGAGCTTCAGCAGTTCCATTCATATGTTCTTCATAAGTTTAAAACAACCAAGAAAACATCTTTCACTCACATGGAACTTTACAAAACAATTACAGAAGACAAACTAGAGAGTGCCTTTCCAAATGTTGAAATTGCCTTAAGAATATTTTTAACATTAATGGTCACCAACTGCACAACAGAGAGGTCTTTCTCACAACTGAAACGTGTAAAAACCCCAAATAAATCAGTTATGCTTCAAGAAAGACTCGACTCACTGTGTATATTAATAATTCAAGCAGGCATTCTGAGAAGTATTAATTTCGAGGATGTTATCAGTGATTTTGCGAAAATGAAATGTAGAAAAATGCCTTTCAGGTCATAAATATTGGAAACATAGAAACATAGAAACATAGAAATTAGGTGCAGGAGTAAGCCATTCGGCCCTTCGAGCCTGCACCGCCATTCAATATGATCATGGCTGATCATCCAACTCAGTATCCCGTACCTGCCTTCTCTCCATACCCCCTGATCCCCTTAGCCACAAGGGCCACATCCAACTCCCTCTTAAATATAGCCAATGAACTGTGGCGTCAACTACCCTCTGTGGCAGAGAGTTCCAGAGATTCACTTTGATACATTTAACTTGTGAAATATTAAAATAGATGTTGTATTGCATTTTTGTAGAACTTTATGTAGCCCAAGCTTGGCTTAGTTTGTACAGTATATTGTGTTATCATATGAATACATTTTTGTACCGCTGCAACCTGCATTGTATATCTGGTCAGACAGGTCAACAACTAAAATGGACTGGGTCAGTGTGGAAAGGAGGGGGGCACCAAGATTGGTCAGTGCTTAGGGCACCAGTGGGCCTTAATCCGCCCCTGCCTATTTCCTTCGCTCCACATAGATGCTGCTGCACCCGCTGAGTTTCTCCAGCATTTTTGTCTACCTTCGATTTTCCAGCATCTGCAGTTCCTTCTTAAACACCTTAAAGATACCCATTGACTTGGCCTCCACAGCCGTCAGTGGCAATGAATTCAACAGATTCACCGTCCTCCGACTACAGAAATTCCTCCTCATCTCCGTTCTAAAGGTGTGTCCTTTTATTTTGAGGCTGTGCCCTCTGGTCCCAAACACTCCCACTGGTGGAAACATCCTCTCCACGTCCACTCTGTCCGGGCCTGTGAGACTGAGAGGAGAGGAAACCTGGAGTGACTCCGTACTGACACAAAACGCTGGAGTAACTCAGCAGGTCATGTTCCAGAACAAGGGGTCACAGTTGAAGGATAAGGGGGAATTCTTTTAGGACCGAGATGAGGAAAACATTTTTCACACAGAGAGTGGTGAATCTCTGGAATTCTCTGGCACAAAAGGTAGTTGAGGCCACACAGATCATTGGCTATATTTAAGAGGGAGTTAGATGTGGTCCTTGTGGCTAAAGGGATCAGGGGGTATGGAGAGAAGGCAGGTACGGGATACTGAGTTGGATGATCAGCCAAAAACTCAGCGGGTGCAGCAGCATCTATGGAGCGAAGGAAATAGGCAATGTTTCGTCCCGAAACCCTTCGGGTTTCGACCCGAAACGTTGCCTATTTCCTTTGGGTTTCGGCCCTATTTGAAGCCAGTTGAGGCCACACAGTTCATTGGCTATATTTAAGAGGGAGTTAGATGTGGCCCTTGTGGCTAAAGGGATCAGGGGGTATGGAGAGAAGGCAGGTACGGGATACTGAGTTGGATGATCAGCCATGATCATATTGAATGGCGAATGGTGCAGGCTCGAAGGGCCGAATGGCCTACTCCTGCACCTATTTTCTATGTTTCTATCTCTGGAGAGAAGCAAAGCATCCCGAGATGCTGCCTGTCCCACTGAGTTACTCCAGCACTCCGTCACTATCTTCGGAGTAATCCAGCATCTGCAGTTCCTTACTACACAAGGTTGGAGTTGTGTAGTTCTAGACATGCATGTTCCCACTGTCGTGACACTGAACGACCAAGAGAGGGGGCTGAACTACAGGCTAACTCCACAACCCAGTCTGAAGAAGATTCAAGATTCAATTTAATTGTCATTTGACCTATGAGGTCCAAACGAAATGCCGTTTCTGCAGCCATACATTACAAACAAATAGACCCCAGACACAACATAATTTACATTTTACATAAACATCCATCACATTGCTGTGATGGAAGGCCAAAAAAAACTTATCTCTCCACTGCACTCTCCCTCCCCCCCCCCCCCATGTCAGAGTCAAAGTCAAAGCCCCCGGCTGGCGATGGCGATTGTCCCGCGGTCATAAAAGCCACGCCGGGTGGTGCGAGGTCGCACACCGGGTCTTGGTGTTAGAGCCCCCGGCGTGCGCTCGCAGAGTCCCGCGGCCATTCCAAGCCGCGCAGGGCGTAGCTGTAAGGCCCCGCTCCAGGAGCTCTTCGACCCCGCAACTCGGGCGGGGGAAGTCGCCGTTGCGGGAGCCCTGAAAAGCGGTCTCCCTCCAAGGACCCGCGGGCTCCCGGTGCCGCCGTCCGCCAGACCCGCAGTTGCAGCCTCCGAATCTCCGGAGGTCGGGCCGCAGCAGCAGCAGCGCTCCACCACCGCTCCACCACGCTCCAGACTCGGCCAGCCCCGCGACGGTGAGGTGAGTCGTCGGCACCAGAGACCCCGGTCTTCCTGTTGGAGGCTGCTCCTCGTTGCAGCCCCAACGACAACGGAGACCCGATAAAGAAAAGGTCGGGTCTCCCGTGCAGGGAGAGATTTAAAAGTTACCCCCTCCCTCCCACCCCACCCCCACCCCCCCACATACACACACCCCAACAAAAAATAACAAAAACCACATAAAAACATAGACAAAAAATAATAAAAACGCAGACGGGCTGCAGAGGCCGCTGCAGACGAGAGTCGCGCCGCCTACCGGAACGAAGAAGGGTCTCGACCCGAAACATCACCCGTCCCTTCTCTCCAGAGATGCTGCCCGTCCCGCTGAGTTATCCCAGCTTTTGGTGTCTATCTTCGGTTTAAACCACGTGGTCCCTCCATAGGCCACTCCACCCTCACTGCCCTGCTAGCCAGATACAGTTGTCCAAACCCCAGGCAAAGCTGTGACTGTAAGGACAGTGTCAATGTCAACGTTCACCTTCATCTTCATGAAGCTGGTGAAGGTTAGAACAGGGAACTGCAGATAACATGTAGTTTAGAGGAACAGCGCGTAAACAGGCCCTTCGGCCCACCGAGTCCGCGCCGACCAGCGATCCCCGCACACTAACACTATCCTACACACACACACACTAGGGACAACTTACACTTATACCGAGCCAATTAACCTACAAACCTGCACGTCTTTGGAGTGTGGGAGGAAACCGGAGAAAGCCCCACGCAGTCACAGGGAGAACGTGCAAACTCCGTACAGACAGCACCAGTAGTCATAGATCATGCAGCTGTCGGCTGGCTTTGTAAGCAAGATGTTTTTGAAGACACATTTAACCTTCGGCAGGTTTGTTGAACAAAGGTTTATTTGGTTTAATATAGCACTAATAGAAACATAGAAACATAGAAATTAGGTGCAGGAGTAGGCCATTCGGCCCTTCGAGCCTGCACCGCCATTCAATATGATCATGGCTGATCATCCAACTCAGTATCCCGTACCTGCCTTCTCTCCATACCCTCTGATCCCCTTAGCCACAAGGGCCACATCTAACTCCCCTCTTAAATATAGCCAATGAACTGGCCTCAACCACCCTCTGCGGCAGAGAGTTCCAGAGATTCACCACTCTCTGTGTGAAAAAAGTTCTTCTCATCTCGGTTTTAAAGGATTTCCCCCTTTTAAAGGATTTCCCCCTGTACAACTGCAGTAGCACCTCCCTGCTCCTATACTCAAATCCTTTTGCTATGAAAGCTAACATACCATTCGCTTTCTTCACTGCCTGCTGCACCTGCATGCCTACTTTCAATGACTGGTGTACCATGACACCCAGGTCTCGTTGCATCTCCCCTTTTCCTAGTCGGCCACCGGAATCAAACCTGGATGTTACAGTTTTCAGGCTCCTGTACTTTTCCTAGTCGGGATCGAACCCGGGTCTCTGGCGCTGTGAGGCAGCAGCTCTACCCGCTGCGCCACCGTGCCGCCCCTAAATGCGTAGGAAGGAACTGCAGATGCTAGTTTACACTGACGATAGGCACAAAATGCTGGAGTAACTCAGTGGGTTAGGCAGCATCTCTGGATAAATGAATGAGATAACGTTTCGGGTCGAAACCCATCGTCAGATTGAGAGTCGAGATGGAGACGGTACACGGAACAAAGGAATGAAAGATACGCAAGAAGCAGCGATGATCACGGTCGGGTGGAGCCCACAATGGTCCATTGTTGGCTGTGGGGTAGGTGGTAACGTGTTATACTGACAGTGGAGCTCAACATTACAATGACTAGGGTGGGAGGAGGGACAGAGGGGGAGTGTTTTTGGCTGCGAAAAGATACAAGAGACCTGATGAAACGGTCAGAAAACTGGCAAAGGGTCAAATGTGGAGTCATCGACACACACGTGGCCCAAACACATGACAAATAGCAAGATACTGAAATGTGTCACGGAACTGTGGAGTCTTGCAATGAATGTCCACAATATTCGATGTGGTTACATTGTGCTCGATACAGCACCACCGCAGAACAGGAAGGGAGGGGCGATACCAGGGAGGGGACTGAGCAGATATATCGTCTAATCTGTCTTCATCTTTTGAGAAGCAAAATACCATTTAATGGAAGACGGAGGTCCATCAGCAGCGATGGAGACTGCGGAAAGTTGTGACCACTGCCCAGTCCACCACCGGCTCTGACCTCCCCACCATCGAAGGGATCTATCGAAGTCACTGCCCCAAAAAGGCAGCCAGCATCATCAAAGACCCACACCACCCTGGCCAAACACTCATCTCACCATTGCCATCGGGAAGAAGGTACAGGAGCCTGAAAACTGTAACATCCAGGTTCAGGAATAGCTACTTCCCCACAGCCATCAGGCTATTAAACTGGCCAACTCTAAACTATAACAGAGAATTATTATTACTGCACTATATTTGTTTATTTATTGAGTATGTGTAGAGTTTGTATACATAGAAACATAGAAATTAGGTGCAGGAGTAGAGGCCATTCGGCCCTTCGAGCCTGCACCGCCATTCAATATGATCATGGCTGATCATCCAACTCAGTATCCCGTACCTGCCTTCTCTCCATACCCTCTGATTCCCTTAGCCACAAGGGCCACATCTAACTCCCTCTTAAATATAGCCAATGAACTGGCCTCAACTGGCCTCAAATAGGGCCGAAACCCAAAGGAAATAGGCAACGTTTCAATGTTAGGGAAGTCCAGGACAAGGGGTCACAGCTTAAGGATAAGGGGGAAATCCTTTAAAACTGAGATGAGGAGAACTTTTTTCACACAGAGAGTGGTGAATCTCTGGAACTCTGCCACAGAGGGTAGTCGAGGCCAGTTCATTGGCTATATTTAAGAGGGAGTTAGATGTGGCCCTTGTGGCTAAAGGGATCAGAGGGTATGGAGAGAAGGCAGGTACGGGATACTGAGTTGGATGATCAGCCAAAAACTCAGCGGGTGCAGCAGCATCTATGGAGCGAAGGAAATAGGCAACGTTTCGTCCCGAAACCCTTCGGGTTTCGACCCGAAACGTTGCCTATTTCCTTTGGGTTTCGGCCCTATTTGAGGCCAGTTGAGGCCACAGTTCATTGGCTATATTTAAGAGGGAGTTAGATGTGGCCCTTGTGGCTATGGGGATCAGGGGATATGGAGAGAAGGCAGGTACGGGATACTGAGTTGGATGATCAGCCATGATCATATTGAATGGCGGTGCAGGCTCGAAGGGCCGAATGGCCTACTCCTGCACCTATTTTCTATGTTTCTATGTTTCTATGTATACAACTCAATAAATAAACAAATATGTTTCTAGGTGATGTGTGCGTCTGTGTGTTTTTTACTGCAGGGGAAATGTTCAGTTGCCCAAATAGTGTCTCATTTGCTCATTTCCTATTTTTACCAACCATTAAATTTCACATCCTATACTTTGCGCTGAATGCGGAATCGAACCCAACTCTAAATCTCAATCGCTGTGTGTTTCCCGTTTTGTCATTCACAGATCTAGATGAACAACCAGACATTGACAAAGGGGCATGGCCGTGCTTGAAGCGTCAAAACCAAGGTGGACAGTCATAGAGGCGTATAGCACGGGCACAGGCCCTTCAGCCCAACTGGTCCATGCTGGCCCAGGTGCCCCCCCCCCTCAGCTAATCCCGTTCACAATTGTTTGCCTCATATCCCTCTAACCCTTTCCTGCCCTTTGACCTACCGGGAGGAGGTGGCTGATCTGGCACTGGTGCCAGGATAACAGCCTCCTCTTGAACATCAAAAAAACTAAGGAGCTGATCATGGACTTTAGGAGGGCACATCATCCGAGGACGTACACTCCATTGAGGATAAATGGGGATACTGTGGATAGGGTGAACTGTTTTAAATATCTGGGAGTCCACATCTCCTAGGATATGACATGGGCATCACACGCCTCAGCACTCGTGAGTAAGGCAAGGCAGCGCCTTTACCACCTCAGGCAATTGAGGAAATTCAGAGTGTCTCCGAGGATCCTCCAGTGCTTCTACGCAGCGGCGGTGGTGGAAAGCATCTTGTCCGGGAACATTACCATCTGGTTTGGGAATTGCTCTGGCAAGGACAAGAAGGCTCTGCAGAGAGTAGTGCGTTCAGCCGAACGCACTATGGGAACTTCACTCGCCCCCCTGCAGGAACTATACATCAGGAGGTGCAACTCCAGAGCAAACAAAATCATGGGAGACCCCTTCCACCCCTGCAACGGATTGTTCCAGCTGCTACGGTCAGGCAAACGCCTCCGTTGCCATGCGGTGAGAACGGAGAGGTTGAGAAGGAGTTTCTTCCCTGAGGCAATTCGGACTGTAAACGCCTATCTCACCAGGGACTAACTCTACTGAACGTTTTTCCTTCTATTATTTATTATGTAAAAGAATATGTGTGTTATGATTGTGTTTATAATTTGTTTGGTTGTTTTGTTGTTGTTTTGTCTTTTGCACAAAAGTCCGCGAGCATTGCCACTTTCATTTCACTGCACATCTCGTATGTGTATGTGACAAATAAACTTGACTTCGACCCACTGCGTCCACGCAACCATTGATCACCCACTCACTTGCCAACAAGCTGCCTATCAGGGAATCTCCCTGCCTGAGCTCATCCATTACCAGCCCTGCTGTGCAAAAAGCAACGATTGGTCAAATACTGGGTGGAGCCCACAATGGTCCATTGTTGCCTGGGAGATAAAAAACATTGAATGAAATATATGCAAACAAGTAACAATGATAAAGGAGACAGGCTGTTTGTTGGGTGAAAATGAGAAGCTGGTGGGGGAGGGATAGAGAGAAAGGGAGTGCCATGGTTACTTGGAGTAAAAGGAGTCAATATTCATACCACACGTTCCACACCAGGACATCTGGAATGTCCTCATTATTCAGGGAACGGGGGTTCCCCTCCTCCACCATAGATGAGGCTCGCACCAGGGTCTCTTCCATACCCCACAACACTGCTCTCTCTCCCCATCCCCCCACTCGCAACAAGGGCCGAGTCCCCCTGGTCCTCACCTTTCACCCCACCAGCCGTCACATACAACAAATAATCCTCCGTCAGTTTCGCCTCCTCCAACGTGACCCCACCACTCGCCACATCTTCCCATCTCCCCCCATATCTGCCTTCCGCAGAGACCGCTCCCTCCATAACTCCCTTGTCAATTCTTTCCTTCCCTCCCGTACCACCCCCTCCCCGGGCACTTTCACCTGCAACCGCTAGAGATGCAACACTTGTCCCTTTACCTGCCCCCGTCGACTCCGTTCAAGGACCCATGCAGTCGTTCCAGGTGTGACAGAGGTTCACCTGCATCTCCTCCAACCTCATCTATTGCGTCCGCTGCTCTAGTTGTCAGCAGATCTATATCGGTGAGACCAAGCGGAGGTTGGGCGATCGTTTCGCCGAACACCTCCGCTCGGTCCGCAATAACCAAGTTGACCTCCCGGTGGCACAGCACTTATGAAGAAAGACTGGATAGACTTGGTTTATACTCTCTAGAATTTAGGAGATTGAGGGGGGATCTTATAGAAACTTACAAAATTCTTAGGGGGTTGGACAGGCTAGATGCAGGAAGATTGTTCCCGATGTTGGGGAAGTCCAGAACAAGGGGTCACAGTTTAAGGATAAGGGGGAAATCTTTTAGGACCGAGATGAGAAAAACTTTTTTTTCACACAGGGAGTGGTCCATCTCTGGTATTCTCTGCCACAGAGGGTAGTCGACGCCAGTTCATTGGCTATATTTAAGAGGGAGTTAGATGTGGCCCTTGTGGCTAAAGGGATCAGAGGGTATGGAGAGAAGGCAGGTACGGGATACTGAGTTGGATGATCAGCCATGATCATATTGAATGGCGGTGCAGGCTCGAAGGGCCGAATGGCCTACTCCTGCACCTAATTTCTATGTTTCTATGACCTTCCTACAGAATGAAATGTTTTGAAAAACTGGTTGAAACCATTGAGAGCATACTAACATACTGTGTATGCGTGTGGTACACCAGCTGCACAGCGGCTCAGAGGAAAGCGCTCCAGAGGGCCATTGACAACGCCCAGAGGATTGTCGGCTGCCCTCTCCGTTACCTTGGAGGACTTACACAGTTCCCGCTGCATCAAAAAATCCCAGAGCATCATAAAGGACATTTCCCACCCCGGACACTCCCTGTTTGAACTGTTGCCGTCAGGCAGACGGTACAGATCTACAAGGACAAGGACGAACAGACTAAAAAACAGTTTTTACCCCACTGCTATAAAAGCACTAAATGTAGCCGCCAAGGAACGCAGGGACGATACAGACTAAGGGACTGTGGTACACTGTGAAATCGACAGAAGGATGGAGGGTTGGGTGTTTATGCGTGCTATTTTCATGATATTTATTTTAGTTGTTTATCTTTTAATATTTTATCTTGTATGTATCGTTAGCTTTTAGAAATGTTTGAATGGTGCACTGACTGGCTGACATCTTTAAATTTAGTTGTACATGGTTCATGTTACAATGACAATAAAGAAACTATTCTAGAAAGTGATGCAGCCCTTGGTTCCGATCATACCTCATTTTATTTAATTTTATTTAATTCACATGTTTAATCAATAAAGTTTTATTATTAATGTTTTATGCGTCATTCTTAACTGTCACTGTATGTCATGTTGTCACTTGCGGGCGGAGCAACAAGGCAAATTCCTTGTATGTGAATACTCAGCCAATAAACGTATTCATTCATTTCCTTTCCCTTTGACTGCTGACACTAAACTTACATTCTCTAGATGGCTTAGCCAATAGCCCAAGCCAATATTCAGGGATAGTTTCTTCCCAGCTGTTATCAGGCAACTGAACCATTCTATCACAACTAGAGAGTGGTCAATAGGCAACAGACAATAGGTGCAGGAGTAGGCCATTCGGCCCTTCGAGCCAGCACCGCCATTCAATGTGATCATGGCTGATCATCCCCAGGAACCCCGTTCCTGCCTTCTCCCCATATCCCCCGACTCCGCTATTTTTAAGAGCCCTATCTAGCTCTCTCTTGAAAGCATCCAGAGAACCGGCCTCCACCGCCCTCTGAGGCAGAGAATTCCACAGACTCACAACTCTCTGTAAAAAAAAGTGTTTCCTCGTCTCCATTCTAAATGGCTTACTCCTTATTTTTAAACTGTGTGGCCCCTGGTTCTGGACTCCCCCAGCATCGGGAACATCGGTCCTGAACTACTATCTACCTCACTGGAGACCCTCGGACTATCCTTGATCGGACTTTGCTGGCTTTACCTTGCACTAAACGCTATTCCCTCATCATGTATCTGTACACTGTGGACGGCTCGATTGTAATCATGTGTTGTCTTTCCGCTGACTGGTTAGCACGCAACAAAAGCTTTTCACTGTACCTCGGTACACGGGACAATAAACTAAACTAAACTGAACTGAATGGAAATAAAAGTAGTCAACTGGATGAACCCAGCCAGATGAGGATTGTTCACAAAGGGAGTTTGTAAAGTTGGGGGGGATGGGGTTGGTGGGAGGTGTGATAAGGTGGTGAGTGGAAAGACCCAGGGTAAGTCCCAGACTCTGTAGTTTCAATAGATCCAGCCCAAAAAGAAAGGTTGAATTTGTATCCTCTACTAGCTGGAGGCTCGGAGTTTTTGAGCAGAGCAAGCCACTGAGATGTCTGCTCCTTCACTGTAAACATCAGGCTGGGGACAAGACACAGGATGTAGGATAGTGAATGAGGTTTTCACCCACCCAGGCCTGGCGGAGGGGCAGTACTTCAGCTGATCCACCTCCTAAACCCTCAGGCAGCAGAGGGTGCAGGTGAACCCGTGATAAACACACGTGAGGCCACACAGTCGGGGTGAGTAGCTGTAATTTCTGTAAGAGATTACTAACTTGCCGAGACGACTTGCCATTTGGTGATAAAACCTTTCAGCAAAACTGAGTCACATTGGTAGAGTTGCTGCCTCACAGCGCCAGAGACACGGGTTCGATCCTGACTACGGGTGCTGTCTGTACGGAGTTTGTACATTCTCCCCATGAACTGCGTGGGTTTTCTCTGGGTGCTCTGGTTTCCCTCCCACACTCCAAAGACGTGCAGGTTTGTAGGTTAATTGGATTCGGTAAATGAAATAATTGTCCCCAGTGTGTGTAGGAGAGTGTTAATGTACGGGGATCGTTGGTCAGTGTGGACCTGATGGGCCGAAGGGCCTGTTTCCACGCTGTATCTCTAAACTAAACTAAACTAAATAAACTAAAACACTAAAAGGACTGGATACAGAATGTTTCCATTATTGGGAGAGTCCAGCACAGAGTAGAAAGGATGGTTTAGAAAGGAGATGAGGAGATATTTCTTTAGTCAGAGGGCGGTGAATCTGTGGAACTCATTGCCACAGACGGCTGTGGAGGCCAAGTCAGTGGATAGTTTTAAAGCAGAGGTTGACAAGTTCTTGATTAGAACGGGAGTCAGGGGTTATGGGGAGAGGGCAGGAGAATGGGGTTGAGAGGGGGAGATCGATCAGCCATGATTGAATGGTGGAGTAGACTCGATGGGCCGAATGGCCTCATTCTGTTAATTCTGTTCGATTCGTAGGTCAATTGACTTGTTGTAATCGTCCCGTGTGTGGGATAGAACTGGCGTGAACGGGCCGATGGCCGGCACGCACTTGGTGGGCTGAAGGGCCTGTTTCAACTCTGCATTTCTAAACTAAACTAGACTTGGCACGCGTGTGAACAAACCACTTGTGCCTTGAATCCAGGCAGCAAAATATTGATTCTGTTTGTTCGAAAGCTGGTTAAAACCTCCGTAACTTATTCCTGTCTCAGTTACGACAAAGACACAGTCGTCCAGAATCTAATTTGTTCCACAGACGCCGCCTAACTTGCTGAGTATTTTCGTGCTTTTATTTCAGAATTCCAGCATCTGCAGTTTTTATTTTATTTTTATATAATGTGTTACTGTGAAGTGGTTGAGGTGCCCGGGTGAATTGCAAGGAAGAGGCAGTTAAGATGAACTTGGCTTTGGAAGACGACACACAAGAAGATAGCTGAAATAAAACACATCTGGTCAGCCAACCAACCACATCCTATTTACAGGGACATGTTATTCATTGTGCTATTGAAACCGAGCGAGGGATGTTTGTTTCCTGCTCTCGATCTTGTTGAGGGACACTTGCCAACTCTTTGGTGTCGTTGAAGAGAAAGAACATTAAGGTAGATCAGACAGTGGGACCAAGGACAACACTGGGATATTCATGGGCTGGACTGACTCATTCGACATGGTAAGTTTCTTCTCGCTGAGTAAGGTGCAAACCTGCCGTTGACTCAGAGTGAGTCGTTTATTCTTCTCCATGCTCATCCGAGATGAAAATGAAACTTGTTGCTGGCCGGGGTTAGCCGATGATAGAGAGAAGGAACGGCCAAAAACCAGGGGTCAGCGTGTAGCGGGTATCACGGTGGCGCAGCGGTAGAATTGCTGCCTCACAGCGCCAGAGACCCGGGTTCCATCCTGACTACGGGTGCTGGCTGTACGGAGTTTGTACGTTCTTCTCGTGCATGAGCAGGTCATTCAGCTCGAAGGGCCGAATGGCCTACTCCTGCACCTATTGTCTATTGTCTAATCGACCCACGTGGGATTTCTCCGGGTGCTCCGGTTTCCTCCCACACTCCAAAGACGTGCAGGTTTGGAGGGTAATTGGCCTTTGGTAACAAATTGTAAATTGTCCCTAGTGTGTGTAGGATAGTGTTAGTGTGTTGGGATCGCTTGGCTGCGAGGACTCGGTGTTTCCGCGCCGTATCTCTAAACTAAACTAAACATTAATACTGGCGCACAACACCCAAAAATACCGAGACAACGAGAATATTTTGTACTACTGTTAAAGTAAACGGCAGATAGGACAGATTGTGTGGAGATTAAGGAATGGTTGATGCTTCAGGTCACAACATCCACCAACACATGGCCTCCACAGACACTGCCCGACCAACTGAGTTTATCCAAATTGTTTATTTTTGGTCACAGACTCCAGCGCCTGCTGTCACTTCTGTCTCCCACAGTGGGAGGGCTGCAGACTCGCAGCGCCAGAGACCTGGGTTTGATCCTGACCTCCTGTGCTGTCTGTGTGGTGTCTGCGTGTTACTCCGGTTTCCTCCCACATCCCAAGGGACGTGCGTGTCTGTCGGCTAATTGGCCCCTCTGTAAATCGCCCCTAGTGTGGAGGTAGTGGATGTGAAAGTGGGAATAGCATAGACATCTCGAACGGCTGATTGATGGACGGTGTGGACTCGATGGGTAGAAGGGTCTGTATCTTTCCGTCAATCGGTCAATCAATAAATCAATCAATATTACTGGATTATTAGCGCAGGCAATATTGATTTAGGTTTACAAGAATGATCCCAGGAATGAGTGGGATAACATATAATGAGCGTTTGTTCGGCACTGGCTGGAGTTTAGAATAATGAGGGGGGACCTCATTGAAACTTACCGATCAGTGAAAGGCTTGGATAGAGTGGTTGTTTCCACTAGTGGGAGAGTCTAGGACCAGAGGGCACAGCCTCAGAATTAAAGGACGTTCTTTTAGGAATTTCTTTTTACTCAGAGGGTGGTGAATCTGTGGGATTCTTTGCCACAGGCGGCTGTGGAGGCCACAAGTCAATGGATATTGTTAAGGCAGAGATGGATAGATTCTTGATTAGTGCGGGTGTCAGGGGTTATGGGGAGAAGGCAGGAGAATGGGGTTAGGAGGGAGAGATAGATCAGCCATGATTGAATGGCGGAGTAGACTTGATGGGCCGAATGGACTATCACTTTTGACCTTATGGCCTTATGATTACTTTGGTACGGAATCAGTGACCAGGTCGGCTGATTATTTTCATTTTCTGTAAAGCGTGCATTAAGATTATTTGTGTGGTTTTATTATCTGTTTTATATCTGTGATCTGTGGCCACTGAGGGGGGGGGGTGGAATGATTCGGGGGTGGGTGTGATGAGTCGCTTTCTGACTTTGGAGTTGCAGTGAAATGAGTGACACGCACCCTACTGAATTTGTGATGACTTCTGATTTTCTCTCGAGTGTGTGCGTTGGCTGACTGGTTTTCATATTTTACACAATGATCTACAATTATCACATTACGTGCGACTGATACTGACACATTGTGGGGAGATTTTCAGTTTCTTATTTACAGATGAATACTCGTTTAAAAGAAAAGACTCCAGCTTCACTGGAAATCAAAACCTGCGCCACTGTTAGAAACAGAGAAACATAGACAATAGGTGCAGGAGTAGAGGCCATTCGGCCCTTCGAGCCTGCACCATTCGCCATTCAATATGATCATGGCTGATCATCCAACTCAGTATCCTGTACCTGCCTTCTCTCCATACCCCCTGATCGCTTTAGCCACAAGGGCCACATCTAACTCCCTCTTAAATATAGCCAATGAACTGTGGCCTCAACTGGCCTCAAATAGGGCCGAAACCCAAAGGAAATAGGCAACGTTTCGGGTCGAAACCCAAAGGGTTTCGGGACGAAACGTTGCCTATTTCCTTCGCTCCATAGATGCTGCTGCACCCACTGAGTTTTTGGCTGATCATCCAACTCAGTATCCCGTACTTGCCTTCTCTCCATACCCCCTGATCCCCTTAGCCACAAGGGCCACATCTAACTCCCTCTTAAATATAGCCAATGAACTGGCCTCAACTACCCTCTGTGGCAGAGAGTTCCAGAGATTCACTACTCTCTGTATGAAAAATGTTCTTCTCATCTCGGTTTTAAAGGATTTCCCCCCTTATCCTTAAGCTGTGACCCCTTGTCCTGGACTTCCCCAACATCGGGAACAATCTTCCTGCATCTAGCCTGTCCAACCCCTTAAGAATTTTGTAAGTTTCTATAAGATCCCCCCTCAATCTCCTAAATTCTAGAGAGTATAAACCAAGTCTATCCAGTCTTTCTTCATAAGACAGTCCTGACATCCCAGGAATCAGTCTGGTGAACCTTCTCTGCACTCCCTCTATGGCAATAATGTCCTTCCTCAGATTTGGAGACCAAAACTGTACGCAATACTCCAGGTGTGGTCTCACCAAGACCCTGTACCCTGTTGTTTGACATTACGACAGATCCTAGTTCTCCACAGATGCTGCCAGACCGTCTTTAGTCAGCGGGTGGAATTCACTGCCTCAGGCTGCCAAGAGAGGATAAGACTGTACTTAGACCTTATTTAACATGGTGGGTGCCAGAAACACAGTGACTCCTTGAGTACTGCCTAGGTGAAGTCTGCTGTAGTACATAGTTCAACGGTCAACATAGAAATTATATCTCAAATCTCTGCAGATTCCTGCAGCGTGCTAGCTATATACACGGGCAACAGGTCATGTGAAGGTTTCCATGTTTAAAAAGATACTGCAGATGCTGGTTTAAACCGAAAAGACACACACAAAATGCTGGAGTCACTCAGCGGGTCAGGCAGCATCTGTGGAGAATATGGATAGGTGACGTTTCACAGAGTGCTGGAGTAACTCAGCGGGTGCAGCAGCATCTATGGAGCTAAGGAAATAGGTAACGTTTCGGGCCGAAACCCGGAAGGCTATTGCCTATTTCCAGAAGGGTTTCAGCCCGAAACGTTGCCTATTTCCTTAGCTCCATAGATGCTGCTGCACCATAACTCAGCGGGTCAGGCAGCATCTGTGGAGAACATGGATAGGTGACGTTTCAGTCTGTTTTTTGTGTGTAAGGCTGAGATAGACTGAGTGGAGGTGTTCAGCAAAACGATTGCCCAGTTTGTAGAACAGTTTTCAGATAGCTGATCACACACACACACACACACACACACACACACACACACACACACACACACACACACACACACACACACACACACACACACAGAAAGTCTCCATTCATCCCTTCATGGCTGTGTCAGGTCCTATTAATGATCTGGATGAGGGAATTGAAGGCAATATCTCCAAGTTTGCGGATGACACTAAGCTGGGGGGCAGTGTTAGCTGTGAGGAGGATGCTAGGAGACTGCAAGGTGACTTGGATAGGCTGGGTGAGTGGGCAAATGTTTGGCAGATGCAGTATAATGTGGATAAATGTGAGGTTATCCATTTTGGTGGCAAAAACGGGAAAGCAGACTATTATCTAAATGGTGACCGATTGGGGGAGATGCAGCGAGACCTGGGTATCATGGTACACCAGTCATTGAAGGTAGGCATGCAGGTGCAGCAGGCAGTAAAGAAAGCAAATGGTATGTTAGCTTTCATTGCAAAAGGATTTAAGTATAGGAGCAGGGAGGTTCTACTGCAGTTGTACAGGGTCTTGGTGAGACCACACCTGGAGTATTGCGTACAGTTTTGGTCTCCAAATCTGAGGAAAGACATTATTGCCATAGAGGGAGTGCAGAGACGGTTCACCAGACTGATTCCTGGGATGTCAGGACTGTCTTATGAAGAAAGACTGGATAGACTTGGTTTATACTCTCTAGAATTTAGGAGATTGAGAGGGGATCTTATAGAAACTTACAAAATTCTTAAGGGGTTGGACAGGCTAGATGCAGGAAGATTGTTCCCGATGTTGGGGAAGTCCAGGACAAGGGGTCACAGCTTAAGGATAAGGGGGAAATCCTTTAAAATCGAGATGATTAGAACTTTTTTCACACAGAGAGTGGTGAATCTCTGGAACTCTCTGCCACAGAGGGCAGTTGAGGCCACAGTTCATTGGCTATATTTAAGAGGGAGTTAGATGTGGCCCTTGTGGCTAAGGGGATCAGAGGGTATGGAGAGAAGGCAGGTACGGGATACTGAGTTGGATGATCAGCCAAAAACTCAGCGGGTGCAGCAGCATCTATGGAGCGAAGGAAATAGGCAACGTTTCGTCCCGAAACCCTTCGGGTTTCGACCCGAAACGTTGCCTATTTCCTTTGGGTTTCGGCCCCATTTGAAGCCAGTTGAGGCCACAGTTCATTGGCTATATTTAAGAGGGAGTTAGATGTGGCTCTTGTGGCTAAAGGGATCAGGGGGTATGGAGAGAAAGCAGGTACGGGATACTGAGTTGGATGATCAGCCATGATCATAATGAATGGCGGTGCAGGCTCGAAGGGCCGAATGGCCTACTCCTGCACCTAATTTCTATGTTTCTATTAGTGCTATATTAAACCAAATAAACCTTTGTTCAACAAACCTGCCGAAGGTTAAATGTGTCTTCAAAAACATCTTGCTTACAAAGCCAGCCGACAGCTGCATGATCTACCTGCCACCTTCACCACAGGGAAGCAGTCATTTTATTTTCAGGCACTTCTTCCTTTTTTAGTTTCTGGTCAGTACTAAGTCTGGTGCCCAGATGATTGTGTACGTTTCCTGTCGAGGACTTTGCAAACATCAAGGGGCGGTGGATCAATGAGCAGAAGACGCATGGCTTTAGGAAGCATGGAGAGACTCAGGAACGAGGGAATGCAGGAGACTATGCTATTGCTTGGCCACTACAGGGGCAATAACAGCCTCCTGGGGGGCCCGATAGACATACAGCTACGAGATGGCACTGTGGCGCATCTTGCAGAAGAAACATAGAAACATAGAAATTAGGTGCAGGAGTAGAGGCCATTCGGCCCTTCGAGCCTGCACCGCCATTCAATATGATCATGGCTGATCATCCAACTCAGTATCCTGTACCTGCCTTCTCTCCATACCCCCTGATCCCCTTAGCCACAAGGGCCACATCTAACTCCCTCTTAAATATAGCCAATGAACTGGCCTCAACTAGCTTCAAATGGGGCTGAAACCCAAAGGAAATAGGCAACGTTTCGGGTCGAAACCCGAAGGGTTTCGGGACGAAACATTGCCTATTTCCTTCGCTCCATAGATGTTGCTGCACCCGCTGAGTTTTTGGCTGATCATCCAACTCAGTATCCCGTACCTGCCTTCTCTCCATACCCTCTGATCCCCTTAGCCACAAGGGCCACATCTAACTCCCTCTTAAATATAGCCAATGAACTGGCATTGACTACCCTCTGCGGCAGAGAGTTCCAGAGATTCACCACTCTCTGCGTGAAAAAAGTTTTTCTCATCTCGGTTTTAAAAGATTTCCCCCTTATCCTTAAGCTGTGACCCCTTGTCCTGGACTTCCCCAACATCGGGAACAATCTTCCTGCATCTAGCCTGTCCAACCCCCTTAAGAATTTTGTAAGTTTCTATAAGATCCCCTCTCAATCTCCTAAATTCTAGAGAGTATAAACCGAGTCTATCCAGTCTTTCTTCATAAGACAGTCCTGACATCCCAGGAATCAGTCTGGTGAACCTTCTCTGCACTCCCTCTGTGGCAATAATGTCCTTCCTCAGATTTGGAAGGTCGACCCAGGTTCGCTGTCTGTGTGGAGTTTGCACGTTCTCCCTGCTCTTTCCTCGGGTTTCCTCCGGGTGCTCCGGTTTCCCGCTAATTCCCAAGGACGTGTAGGTTTCGTGCGTTGATTCACCGCCATAAACCGGTCCTGGTTTGTAGCGAGTGATGGAATCAGGGGGGAACATAACACAACTGAGAGGAAAAATGTTGGGTCAGGTTAGTGTTGGATTGGTGCAAATGGGACAGCATGGGCTCGGCGGGCCCAAGGGCCTGTTTACCTGCTGTATTCAGAATCAAGACAACCGCTGTGTGGCTAAGATTTTGGTCTGCTTTTACGATAGGCTTGCCTTATACAGAAGATGAGTCTCAGCTCGATATTATCCTGATCTCCAGAGATGTTGTCTGGCCCACTTGGATACTCCAGCTTTTTGTGTCGATGTGTGTGGTGAATCTCTGGAACTCTCTGCCACAGAGGGTAGTCGAGGCCACAGTTCATTGGCTATATTTAAGAGGGAGTTAGATGTGGCCCTTGTGGCTAAGGGGATCAGGGGGTATGGAGAGAAGGCAGGTACGGGATACTGAGTTGGATGATCAGCCAAAAACTCAGCGGGTGCAGCAGCATCTATGGAGCAAAGGAAATAGGCAACGTTTCGTCCCGAAACCCGAAGGGTTTCGACCCGAAACGTTGCCTATTTCCTTTGGGTTTTGGCCCTATTTGAAGCCAGTTGAGGCCACAGTTCATTGGCTATATTTAAGAGGGAGTTAGATGTGGCCCTTGTGGCTAAAGGGATCAGGGGGTATGGAGAGAAGGCAGGTACAGGATACAGAGTTGGATGATCAGCCATGATCATATTGAATGGCGAATGGTGCAGGCTCGAAGGGCCGAATGGCCTCTACTCCTGCACCTAATTTCTATGTTTCTATGTTTTTCTGTTGATATCCTGGGACACTGATAACACGGGACATGCGTGGTTGGAGCTGGTCAGAGGGCTCACATTGTCCAGGTGTTACACTACACGCACAAAGAGGCAGCATTGTGTAAAGTGTAAACTCATTACTACAGGGGCCACTGCTGGTTTAGTGTAGAGATACAGCGTGGAAACAGGCCCTTCGGCCCACCGAGTCTGCACTGTCCAGCGATCCCCGCACACTAACACTATCCTACACAGATTAAAACCGCGATGAGAAGAACTTTTTTCACACAGAGAGTGGTGAATCTCTGGAACTCTCTGCCGCAGAGGGTAGTTGAGGCCACAATTCATTGGCTATATTTAAGAGGGAGTTAGATGTGGCCCTTGTGGCTAAGGGGATCAGGGGGTATGGAGAGAAGGCAGGTACGGGATACTGAGTTGGATGATCAGCCATGATCATATTGAATGGCGGTGCAGGCTCGAAGGGCCGAATGGCCTACTCCTACACCTAATTTCTATGTTTCTATGAGGGACAGTTTACATTTCTATACCAAGTAAATTAACCTACAAGCCTCTACATCTTTGGAGTGTGGGAGGAGACGGGAGAAAGCCCACCCGGTCACGAGGAGAACCTGCAAACGCCGTACAGACAGCACCCGTATTCCACACCTGTATTTAACCGCCACCGCCCAACCACTCCCCGCTCAACCACCCACCTCACCTTCCGTGGTTTCAACACCTTCGCTCTTGCAAGTAGATAGATGGCCTTTGCACCTGTCCTCCAGGTGTGGTCTCAACCTGCCTGGGGTGATGTAACACCAGGTAGACGAAAGTGCTGGAGAAACTCAGCGGGTGCGGCAGCATCTAGGTGGAGCGAAGGAAATAGGCAACGTTTCGGGACGAAACCCGGAAGGAAATAGGCAACGTTTTGGGCCGAAACCCGGAAGGGTTTCGGCACGAAACGTTACCTATTTCCTATAGTGGAGATTGTTCAACTCTTTGCATGGAGCGAAGGAAACATTGCGAATTTCTTTTGCTCCATAGATGCTGCCGCACCCGCTGAGTTCCTCCAGCACTTTTGTCTACCTTCCATTCTCCAGCATCTGCAGTTCCTTCTGAAAGACGTGATGCAATGCCAGCTGAGTCTCACAGAACAGTGGAACCCAGGGTTCTGTCCAATAATCTAAATACAGGCCATCTCCAGCGTTAGGAGGCCCAGCAAAAGATGCACTTTCTAAACTCTTAAGGATGGGGAAGATCTCTGCCTCTAACCCTCATCCTGGGATAGTCCTTGAATATTTACCTGGCTGATTTCAAAATGCCGTGGCCAAAAACATTGTGGAGGAAGTGGGATCCTTGGGATCATGTGGTCCTGTAAAGCAACTTTAAAAATAATCTTTATCCTTGAACAGACAGCTTTAAAAGCTTTAAAAGCACTTTGAGGCCACACAGTTCATTGGCTGTATTTAAGAGGGAGGTAGATGTGGCCCTTGTGGCTAAAGGGATCAGGGGGTATGGAGAGAAGGCAGGTACAGGATACTGAGTTGGATGATCAACCATGATCATATTGAATGGCGGTGCAGGCTCGAAGGGCCGAATGACCTACTCCTGCGCCTATTTTCTATGAATATATGTACTGTGGCTTCTCATAACATGCTGTGGTCTTTTGGTTTAGTGAGAGCTGACTGTGACTATGAAGTTGGTCCATCTACACATGAGAATTAAACCAAGCAGATATCTTAGAAACATAGAAAATAGGTGCAGGAGGAGGCCATTCAGCCCTTCGAGACATTCTTGTGATCATACTGTGCAGGAAGGAACTGCAGGTGCTGGAGTAACTCAGCAGGACAGGCTGGATAGTAGGTTTCGGGGTGAGACCTTTCTTCTGAATAACGTCACCCAATCCTTCTGCCCTGAGACGCTGCCTGTCCCGCTGAGTTACTCCAGCATTTTGTGTCTATCTTCACTGAGCAAGCTCAGTAGGAATATCACGTTAGTGCAGGGTGTCACTGGTGAGCAAACCTACAGATGACATTGTGGAGTTTCCCCTGTTGTTCCTACATGATGGGAGAGAATGAATCGAAGTTGGAGATGGCAGGATGTACCTCAGTCAATAGTTGTTTGCGACAGAAGAAATCGGCGCAGATTGTAATTCGCCCCAAAACCACAAATATTTCCTTTAGTTGACAAGTTGTTTTTAACTGAGTTGCAAAAGCGTGAAAACCACTAGTCTGGGCAGAACAGAGAGGATTGGATGACTTTATTTACACCTGCAAACACCGCTGTTGCTAGAATCTGTCCATTCTCTAATAACTTTCATCAGAAGTCGCCATTTCAATAAGCGTTTGGGTTCTCTGCAGTTCATAAGAATTCTTATCAAGTGGGCTGTGTGAATGGTCTTGATTTTAACTCCAAGTTGAATTCGCACTCGAGGAACTGGACAGCACGGTGGAGCAGCGGTAGAATTGCTGCCTCACAGCCCAGCGACCTGGGTTCAATCCTGACTATGGGTGCTGTCTGTACGGAGTTTGCACGTTCTCCCCGTGACTGCGTGGGTTTTCTCCGAGATCTTGGGATTTCCTGGCTTAATTGTTCTCGATGTTAGGGAAGTCCAGGACAAGGGGTCACAGCTTAAGGATAAGGGGGAAATCCTTTAAAAACCGAGATGAGAAGAACTTTTTTTCACACAGAGAGTGGTGAATCTCTGGAACTCTCTGCCACAGAGGGTAGTTGAGGCCAGTTCATTGGCTATATTTAAGAGGGAGTTAGATGTGGCCCTTGTGGCTAAGGGGATCAGAGGGTATGGAGAGAAGGCAGGTACGGGATACTGAGTTGGATGATCAGCCATGATCATATTGAATGGCGGTGCAGGCTCGAAGGGCCGAATGGCCTACTCCTGCACCTAATTTCTATGTTTCTATGTTTCTAATTGACTTGGTATAAATGCAAATTGTCCTTAGTGTGTGTAGGACAGTGTTAGTGCTCGGGGATCGCTGGTCGGCACGGGCTAGGTGGGCTGAAGGGCCTCTTTTTGTCAGCTAAAATCGACAGGGGAAATATCAAATCACTTACATTCCTCCCACCAGTCCAAGTAGCAGTGAAGCAGAGCATCATTTTCATTCTTATTTCATATTTCGATCATTCTTGCCACAGAGGGAGTACAGAGAAGGTTCACCAGACTGATTCCTGGGATGTCAGGACTTTCATATGAAGAAAGACTGGATAGACTCGGCTTGTACTCGCTAGAATTTAGAAGATTGAGGGGGGATCTTATAGAAACTTACAAAATTCTTAAGCGGTTGGACAGGCTAGATGCAGGAAGATTATTCCCGATGTTGGGAAAGTCCAGAACAAGGGGTCACAGTTTGAGGACAAGGGGGAAATCTTTTAGGACTGAGATGAGAAAAAAAAAATTCACGCAGAGAGTGATGAATCTGTGGAACTCTCTGCCAGTAGTTGAGGCCACAGTTAATTGGCTATATTTAAGAGGGAGTTAGATGTGGCCCTTGTGGCTAAAGGGATCAGGGGGTATGGAGAGAAGGCAGGTACGGGATACTGAGTTGGATGATCAGCCATGATCATATTGAATGGCGGTGCAGGCTGGAAGGGCCGAATGGCCTCTACTACTGCACCTATTTTCTATGTTTCTATGTTCCACTGAAAAGGTCAGCTCTCTCCTCATATCTCTCCTCCCGGTAATATTCTGTTTAAGAAGGAACTGCAGATGCTGGAAAATCGAAGGTAGACAAAAGTGCTGGAGAAACTCAGCGGGTGCAGCAGCATCTATGTGGAGCGAAGGAAATAGGCAACGTTTCCTTCGCTCCATGCAAAGAGTTGAACAATCTCCACTATAGGAAATAGGTAACGTTTCGGGCCGAAACCCGGAAGGGTTTCGGCCCGAAACGTTGCCTATTTCCTTCATTCCACATAGATGCTGCTGCACCCGCTGAGTTTCTCCAGCATTTTTGTCTACCTTCGATTTTCCAGCACTCTTCGAAGGAATAGGTGACGTTTCGTGTCGAGACCCTTCTTCGAAGGAATCGGTGACCCATAGATGCTGCTGCACCCGCTGAGTTTCTCCAGCATTTTTGTCTACCTTCGATTTTTCCAGCATCTGCAGTTCCTTCTTAAACAGAATCACGGGTTTCGGCCCGAAACGTTGCCTATTTCCTTTGGGTTTCGGCCCTATTTCCTATAGAATATTCATATTGAATGGCGGTGCAGGCTTGAAGGGCCGAATGGCCTACTCTTACACCTATTTTTCTATGTTTCGAAGAAGGAACTGCAGATGCTGGAAAATCGAAGGTAGACAAAAGTGCTGGAGAAACTCAGCGGGTGCAGCAGCATCTATGGTTGCCGATTCTTTTATTAACCTTGTTGATTCTTTCTTTCAGGGATTTACCATGGATAATTTTGATTGGATTGACAATATGAGTTTTAATTACAATGAGAGTCTGTATGGCCAGGACAATGGCCTGGACGATGACACCTATATCGACGACACCTGCGAAACGTACAGCACAGAACCGTTTAAGAAAGTCTTTCTTCCTGCGTTTTATTCCACCATCTTTGCCGCGGGGATCCTGGGGAATGCGATGACCATTGCCGTTTTCCTGAGGAACAGGCAGACCATGGCCATGACCGACACCTTAATCCTCCACTTATCAATCGCCGACATCCTGCTGGCTCTAACCCTGCCCTTCTGGGCCGTGGAAGCGGTGAAAGGCTGGATTTTTGAGGCGTTTGCTTGCAAAATCTTCGGGGCCATGCTGAACATCAACTTCAACAGCGGCATTTTCCTGCTGAGCGGCATCAGCGTCCAGCGTTACCTCTCCATCGTCCACGCCGTCCAAATGTACAACAAACCCAGGTCCATGGTGGTGCACGTCTGCTGCCTTGTGGTCTGGGTCTTCTGCCATATCTTGGCCATCCCCGATTTCATCTTCCTGGAGAAGTACCAGCTGAACGGCACGTGGCAATGCCAATATAAATTTGATCGCGAAACTGGCAAGAATTGGATAGTGGGCTTGCGTTGCCTGCATCAAGTGGTCACTTTCCTTATCCCTCTGTCAGTCATTCTCTACTGCTACTTCATGATCATCATAACTCTGCGAGGGTCCCATAACGTGCAGAGGAACAAGGAGGTCCGGGCCATGAAGGTCATTGTCATAGTTGTTGCTGCTTTCCTCTTCTGCTGGGTCCCGTACAATGTGGTCATCTTCATTGACACGTTGCAGAGGATGGGCTTCCTCGCTCCGGGCTGTGCCCTGGGGTCCAGCTTGGACATTGCAATCTGGGTCACATCCAGCCTGGGCTACTTCCACTGTTGCCTCAACCCCTTCCTGTATGCCTTTGTCGGTGTCAAGTTCAGGAGGAACTTGCTGCAAATCTTCCACGACATTGGCTGCATCACCCACAAGACAGTGAAGAAATACGCCCGGACCACCAACAGGGAGACCACCTCTCAGTGTCACTCAGGGGATACGACCAACTCCGGTTTCTAAGGCGAATAAAACGGATCCAAACTCACTGAAGTATATTTCAATAATTGCACCCCCCCTTTGAATCGAACGTTGGTGAATTCACATCCACCACTGGAAAGCTGAACAGGCAATCCTGCCTTACATTTTAGTGTAATTTGACTAATATACTTAACTTTTAATTCATTGGCCTTCAAATGCTCTCATAGATACAAGTGGCAGATCCTTAAATCCAATGAACTAGTCAAGTCTAATGTGGCTCCCGAGCTTCACCCCTCGTCCAGCGAATGGCCACAGCCTCAAGTTGTTGGTCAACTTGTTCGATTTGATCATATTTGATTGTGCATGTCGCGTTGATTGCATTTGTCAAAACAGGGCGGACCATGTGAAAGTTGCAACCTCCCACCCTCTACACCCATGGCAGGAACGCAAGGATTGAAACTAGATTTTGCTTGTGAGTTATTTCACAGCCCATTGAGGAAACTTAAGGACAAATTGTAAATCCAGTCAATAGACAATAGGTGCAGGAGTAGGCCATTCGGCCCTTTGAGCCAGCACCGCCATTCAATGTGATCATGGCTGATCATCCCCAATCAGTACCCCGTTCCTGCCATCTCCCCATATCCCCTGACTCCGCTATTTTAAAGAGCCCTATCTAGCTCTCTCGTGAAAGCATTCAGAGAACCGGCCTCCACTCAGAGAATTCCACAGACTCACCACTCTCTGTGAGAAAAAGTGTTTCCTCATCTCCGTTCTAAATGGCTCACTCCTTATTCTAAAACCGTGGCCCCTGTGGCCCATCGGCAGCAAGCCACAATCATACACGTTTAGAAACTGACAGATATAAAATTGCAGGAATCGTAAAACATAGAACAGTACAACACAGGAACAGGCCCCCCAGCCCACAATGTTTGTGCCAAACAAGACGACTAGTTAAACTGATCTCATCTGCCTGCCATGCTCCATATCCCTCTATTCCCTACACATCCACGTGCCTGTCTAACACCCTGTTAAATGCCACTATCACACCACGCCAGGCAGCCCGTTCCAGGCACCCACCCTCTGTGTAAAATCTTGCCCCACACATCTCCATTAAGCTTTCACCCTGACCTCATAGCATTGCCTGCTAGTGTTGGACATGTCCACCCCGAGATAAAGATTCTGACTGTCTACCCTATCTGTGCCTCTCATAATTCTACAAGCTTCTCTCAAGTCTCCCTTTGACCTCCCGATCCATGTATCCACTATGCCATATAACCATATAACCGTATAACAATTACAGCACGGAAACAGGCCATCTCGGCCCTACAAGTCCGTGCCGAACAACTTTTTTTTCCCTTAGTCCCACCTGCCTGCACTCATACCATAACCCTCCATTCCCTTCTCATCCATATGCCTATCCAATTTATTTTTAAATGATACCAATGAACCTGCCTCCACCACTTCCACTGGAAGCTCATTCCACACCGCTACCACTCTCCGAGTAAAGAAGTTCCCCCTCATGTTACCCCTAAACTTCTGTCCCTTAATTCTGAAGTCATGTCCTCTTGTTTGAATCTTCCCTACTCTCAAAGGGAAAAGCTTGTCCACATCAACTCTGCCTATCCCTCTCATCATTTTAAAGACCTCTATCAAGTACCCCCTTAACCTTCTGCGCTCCAGAGAATAAAGACCTAACTTATTCAACCTATCTCTGTAACTTAGTTGTTGAAACCCAGGCAACTTTCTAGTAAATGCCAATAATTTTCTGATAGGCTCTTCCAGTGGGGTGAGGCGGAAGACCAAGTTTGCATATTTCAAAGATGGATCTCAAAATCACCTTATAAACCACCTCGAGTTCATGTAATAGGCCATTCGGCCCATCAAGTCTACTCCGCCATTCAATGATCTATCTCCCCCTCCTAACCCCATTCTCCTGCCTTCTCCCCACAACCCCCGACACCCGAACTAATCAATAATCCGTCTATCTCTGCCTTAAAAATATCCATTGACTTGTGGCCTCCACAGCCGTCTGTGGCAAAGAATTCCCACAGATTCACCACCCGCAACAGCGAATGTCCATGGAGATATCAGAGTTCTGATACCAGGAGATAAATCCTGGCCTGGCCAAAAAAAACCCATTATAAATAATGGCAAGGATAACTATTTTTTGCAGTTCATTATGAAGATTAAAATGTGTAAGAGGGAGATGCTGGATTTCACCGAAGATAGATATGTTGGAAGAAGGGTCTCGACCCGAAACGTCACCCTTCCTTCTCCCCAGAAATGCTGCCTGACCCGCTGAGTTACCCCAGCATTTTTGCGTCCATCTAAAAGGGAACCCTTGTTTGGCACCGTATATTCAGACCAAAGAATTGTCGGTAGACTAAAGTGCTGGAGTAACTCAGCGGGTGCAGCAGCATCCATGGAGCGAAGGAAATAGGCAACGTTTCGGGACGAAACCCTTCCGGGTTTCGACCCGAAACGTTGCCTATTTCCTTTGGGTTTCAGCCCGAAACGTTGCCTATTTCCTTCGCTCCACATAGACGCTGCTGCACCCGCTGAGTTTCTCCAGCACTTTAGTCTACCTTCGATTTTCCAGCACCTGCAGTTCCTTCTAAAACAAGAACGAACAGTCGGTAGTTCAGGCTGAGACTGAAGCGATTGGAATCTCACTAACTCAGTTTCAATCAGGTTGGAGGGAGCGCAGATCTGCTGACACGCACACACACGTGCACACGCACACACACGCACACACACACACACACACACGCACGCACACACACACGCACGCACACACACACGCACACACACACGCACACGCACACACACCACAAAGCCATAACATGTGGTCCACAGTAAGACCATGATGTGCCGATCTTCAATTAGCAAAACCAAATCGCAGCTTCATTTGATTCTTGCTTCAGCTTTTGCAATGAAATAGACCGTGTGGAGAATTCTTGAGACATTATTTTTTAAATGACGAACTTTAAAATCAAGTTATTATTTTGCTTAGACCAAAGAGGACAAGGCGAGGTGGCGATGCACATATTGAACTCAGCTACTGCTCTGCTGTTTCTGAAATCTGAAACCAATTATTGTATTTCTTGTGAAATAATCTGAGAACCAAGTCATTGTTGTGTAAGGCAAATAAAGCATTATTAAAGGTACAAACTTAATTGTGTTCATTTAAAAAAAATCTAAGTTTACAACAGGATCTAGATCAGTTCGGACGGTGGATCAAGGAATGATAAATGGAGTGGCGCAGAGATGGAGTTGCTGGCTTACAGCGCCAGGGACCCGGGTTCGATCCTGACCATGGGTGCTGTCTGCACAGACTTTGTACCTTCTCCCCGCGACTGGGTGTGGCTTTTCTCCGGGTGAAACATGGAAACATAGGTGTAAGGCAGCAACTCTACCGCTGTGTCACCGTGACCGTCCTACAGACTGCGCCCGTAGTCAGGATTGAACCTGGGGCCATGGCGCTGTGAGGCAGCAACTCTACCGCTACTGCAGACATTAGGGAGGAGGCTTTGGACTCTAGGCTGCCCAATTAGTTTTAGAAATACAGCGTGAAAACAGGCCCTGTGCCCCACCGAGTCCACGCTGACCAGTGGTCACCCTGTACACCAGCATTATCCAATACATTAGGGGCCATCTGCAATTTCACCAAAGCCAAATAACGTTTTCAAAGCCAATTGAGTTGAAGTCGATTTGTTCTAGACTGCATTAGATGTAGACGCCTCCCAGCCGGCCACGGAGAGTCCACAACTGGCCCCTGGGCTGTGGAAGCCCTGGCTGGGGCTGAGGTTGGGGCCACGGAGGCGTCCGGAGAAGGCCAGGCGGCGATAGTGGATGGGACGATGCGGTGGACATGTGGAAGTGACCACGCCGCTGCCGAGGGAAGGAGCAAAGGAGGACCCGGGGGGGGGGGGAGAGGGGGTCATCGTGAGGGGGGGGGGGGGGGCAGAGGGGAGAACACAGAGGGATCTGGTGCAGGGGAACCTTGTAACTCTGTAAATGCCCCCTAAGTGGCCACTATTTGCATACCTTGGGTGTCCAGGCAAAGAACTTCACTGTGACATTAAAATATTCATTCACACATTCATGTAACTTAATAGCTCTGCTGCATTGGTGCAGGACAGACTGGGGCAATTGAATGAATTAATACGTTTATTGGCCAAGTATTCACATACAAGGAATTTGCCTTGGTGCTCCGCCCGCAAGTGACAACATGACACACAGTGACAGTTAGGAATGACACATAAAACATGAATAATAAAACATTATCGATTAAACATGTGAATTAAATAAAATACCTGGGCAAAAGGAGGCTACAGATATTTGGTTATTTAGTAGAGCTACTACTCGTGTGAAGAAGCTGATTGTTAAGGCATCCTCGCTGGGCTGTAACTAGGGGAGCAGACCATCCACTGAAAGACATGCAGTGGAGTTAGATTCAGCCCGCTGTTGTTCACCGCTGGTTTCTAGCCCAGTCAGCAAGTTCCGTGACTTTTGCGTTATTCTTAAAACCTTTTTTCAGCATTTAGGCAATTTGCTTTAAAGCATCGAGAAGATTAGATTAGATGAGATAAAATTAGATTAGATTGTAGTTTTACGCACCATGGTGCAAAGGGATTCCTTATTCGCATGCAGATCAGAGAGTAGACAAAATACAGAGGCAGAGAGAGAGGCAGAGAGAGGCAGAGAGAGGCAGAGAGAGGGACAGAGAGAGAGACAGAGAGAGGGACAGAGAGGGAGACAGAGAGGGAGACAGAGAGGGAGACAGAGAGGGAGACAGAGAGGGAGACAGAGAGGGAGACAGAGAGGGGGACAGAGAGAGAGACAGAGAGGGGGACAGAGAGGGACAGACAGAGAGAGGGACAGAGAGAGGGACAGAGAGAGGGACAGAGAGAGGGACAGAGAGAGGGACAGAGAGAGGGACAGAGAGAGGGACAGAGAAACGGACAGACAGACAGAGAGAGGCAGAGAGAGACAGAGAGAGACAGAGAGGCAGAGAGGCAGAGAGAGAGAGAGGCAGAGAGAGAGAGAGAGAGGCAGAGAGAGAGAGAGAGAGAGAGAGAGAGAGAGAGAGAGAGAGAGAGAGAGAGAGAGAGAGCAGAGAGAGAGAGAGAGAGGCAGAGAGAGAGACAGAGAGAGAGAGACAGAGAGAGAGACACAGAGAGAGACAGAGAGGGAGACAGAGGGAGACAGAGGGAGGCAGAGGGAGACAGAGGGAGGCAGAGGGAGGCAGAGGGAGGCAGAGGGAGGCAGAGGGAGGCAGAGGGGAGGCAGAGGGAGAGGCAGAGAGAGAGGCAGAGAGAGAGACAGAGACAGAGAGACAGAGACAGAGAGACAGAGACAGAGAGAGAGAGACAGAGAGAGACAGAGAGAGACAGAGAGAGGCAGAGAGAGGCAGACACAAGGCGCTGTAGTAACTCAGCGAGGCAGCCAGCATCTCTGGACAAAAGGAATGGGTGACGTTTCAGGTCGAGACCTTTCTGAAGAACAGCGTGATGAATGTATCCTACACTAAAGAACAAATAAACAGCTACCATACTGTTGACACAAGGAACTGCAGATGCTGAAATCCTTAGTGAAGCACAGAGTGCTGGAGTAACTCAGCAGGTCATGTTAAAACTCAAAATGCTGGAGTCTGAAGAAGGTTCTGTCATCTGTCTATTGCCTGCACGGGTGCTGCCTGGCCTGTTGAGTTACTCCAGCACTCGGTGTTGCAATCTTACAACGGAGTCTCAGTCAGAACAAGGAGGATTGAAGGGCAAGTTTGCAAACTAATAATTGACAAATTCAAAAAGTGGAATATTTCAATGACCGTTATATTAACTGGGACATAATCAGTGCAAAAGTATAGGAAGCATATAAATCCTTGATTGGAATAAGGAGGAATTTGTGCTTGCATTTAACCAGAGCGGGTGTAAGGGGTTACGGGGAGAAGGCAGGAGAATGGGGTTGAGAGGGAGAGATAGATCAGCCATGATTGAATGGTGGGGTAGACTTGATGGGGCCGAATGGCCTAATCCTCCTCCTAGAGCTCATGAACTATCGATCGGGAAAATTCTGAGTTTGATTTTAGGAAATATATAAATTTTGTCAAATGGTTAAAAATTATAAATGAGGGTTTTTTGTTTGTGGTGGTGATTCTAATTCAGTTACAATTATGGTGGTTCTGATAAAGAATAAAGTTGAATGAGGGAGTAAAAGGTGACATTTGGGATTAATTGTAATTGAGTGATAAGTGTCGAAAGGCTGGCAGGTTCGAATGTGCGGCTTATCTTTTAAATCTGCTGATAAAAACTGTTATCGCTGAGCAGGGTGAAGCGCGCGGTGGGACCAAACTGAAAAGGTGTGATTAATGGTGACATTTATGCAGGATGTATGTATGCGACTGAAGGTAGACCTCTTGGCTGGCAAACCACAAACTTGCAGAAAAGCAAGTCGAGATGGGGGGGGAAGTGTGATCTTCGAAGCTTTTCAAAGAAGGAGCAAGCAACTACCTGGAAGAGGCCTGTGTGTCATTGTTCCAAAGACCACCACAGAATTGTGAGCAAGCCTGCTAGTTTCATAAGTCCTAGGAGAAGAACTAGGCCATTCGGCCCATCAAGTCTACTCCTCCATTCAATCATGGCTGATCTAGTCACTGGCATTCAGAAGGATGAGAGGGCATCTTATAGAAACATATGCAATTCTTAAAGAGTTGGACAGGCTAGATGCAGGAATAATGTTCCCCATGTTGGGGGAGTCCAGAACCAGAGGTCACACACAGTTTACGAATAAGGGCTCGGCCATTTAGGACTGAGATGAGGAAAAACCTTTTCACCCAGAGAGTTGTGAATCTGTGGAAATCTCTGCCACAGAAGGCAGTGGAGGCCAATTCACTGGATATTTTCAAGAGAGAGTTAGATTTAGCTCTAAGGGCTAATGGAATCAAGGGATATGGGGAGAAAGCAGGAATGGGGTACTGATTTTGGATGATCAGCCATGATCATATTGATTGGCGGTGCTGGCTCGAAGGGCCGAATGGCCTACTCCTGCACCTATTGTCTATTGTCTATTAATCCCCAGTGGTTCCCCACTCCGGGTCCACATTTCAAGCAGAGTGCAGGCCACCAAATTGCCAAACAACTCATTGCATTGTCATTAAGGGCTAACAAATCATTTATTGCAAGTACATCGCAGGCTCACAGTTCAGTTGATTCACAGCTTAGAATGACAGTTGTGGCCTCTCCCTCGCTATCGTCCAGAGTGATTGACTCACGTCCAGGCATCCGGGGTTTTATTGTCCTGCCCCCCCATCCCCTCCCCGGGAGGGGTGTTACCTTCATCATGGTGATTGACATGCGAGAGGACCAATCAGCTGATCTCAAGATTTTTTTTAAACACTCATAACTTTTTTATTTTTCATCGATCGGAAAAAACCCTCGGGGCTGCCTCAGCAGAGGAGGACTGCGAGTAAGATGGCCAAAAATCATGGCAATATAGGGTAGCGTTTTTTTCTAAATTCAATATACACAGCAGACAGGAAGTGATCAAGATGGGACTTTTAGTTATATAGATATTCCCTTATCATGTATCTGTACACTGTGGACAGCTCGATTGTAATCATGTATTGTCTTTCCACTGACTGGCTAGCCTACAACAACAGCCTTTCACTGTGAACACTTTAAAAGTCTTTCAGCGGGTGTTGGATGTACTCAGCGGGCCAGGCAGCATCTGAGGGGGGAATGGACAGGTGACATTTCAGGTCAGAAGGACTCTTCATCAGTCAAGTCTGTCCAATCCCTGCACAGCTGCTGCCTGACCCGCCGAGTTCCTCCAGCACTTTGCTTGAGATTCCAGCCTCTGCAGTTCCTTGTGGCAACATTGAAATTACTTCTTAACCCGTGTGGCTCATTGCGATTGGGAAAGGGTTTAAACGAATAAAAGTCTTTGCTTATAACATCATGCTGGAGTTAATGAATATTAGTTATGAAGGGCTTAACACAAAGCAAAATATTCCAGGAATTATCACACACATTAATCATGTTGGTCGGTCGATTGTGAATTGTTACAATTCTATTAATAACACTGGACATAGGATTTTGCTAATTTGCTCTTGTCTCCGGGGAATGGAAAGATCCATTGGATTTGCTGGTTTTATTTCTGCTGCCGGCCAGTGGCTGCTCCCTCTCTCCCTCCTCCCCTCCGCTAGTGCTATTTGAGCTAGGCACTGCTATCCAATCTCACGTACGCCATGCACAGCTGTTCAGTCTCTGCCTTTGCTCAGCATGCCTCAGCCACGGTTGCAGACTCACCTGCCATGCTCTCATGCTCCCTCCTCTGCCTACTGCCTCTGCTCCTCTCCCTTCTCCCCACCGGGTCAAGCTGCCCAGACGGGTGCTCCTGCAAGGATTCTCACACCATTGACTGTCAGGACCTGGGGCTCCTCCAAGTCCCCTCCGGCATCTTCCCTCTGGTCGTCAGGAAGATCCTGATGAGCAACAACCAGATCCAGGAGATACCAGCCGATTTCTTCATGTACTACGGAGACCTGGTCTACCTGGATCTCAGCAACAACTCCCTGTCTACCATCAGCAAAGGGACCTTCAGCACCACCAGACTGATCTACCTGGATCTCAGGTACAACAACTTCTCCCGGCTGAGCTCCGGAGCCTTCAGCTCGGCACGCCGGCTGATCATGCTTCGACTGGGGAACAATCCGAAGCTGGAGGAGGTGGACAAGGAGGCTTTCCACAGCCTGAACGTTCTCCAGGTTCTGGAGCTGAACGACAACGCACTGGAGACCCTGAGCGTCACCACCCTCAGCTCCTTGCCATCTCTCCGCACCCTGAGGCTCGAGGGCAACCCCTGGCTCTGCAATTGTACCTTTGCTAATCTCTTCCTCTGGCTGAAGGACAATGTTGATATTCTCCCCACAGGTCAGTTCCATCTCCCCACACAGCGGTAGAGTTGCTGCCTCACAGACCCCGGGTTCCATCCCGACCTCGGGTTCTGTCTGTACGGAGTTTGCACGTTCTCTCTCCCCGTGACCTGCGTGGGTTTTCTCCGGGTGCTCCGGTTTCCTCCCACACTACAAAGACATACAGGATTGTAGATGAATTGGCTTGGTACATTTGTAAATTGGCCCTAGTGTGTGTTTGATCGTGTTAGTGTGCGGGGAAGATCGCTGGTCGACGCAGAGCGCCCTTTTTCCACGCTGTATTTCTAAACTAAATGTTAGTGACAATCTAACCCCATAGGTTAGTGCTAATCGGTTTTCCAGGCATCTTCAGAGACAGGGAGCAGATGAATCTGATCAGCAGCTGTAATATACTTAAATAAAGGGGAATATGGGAGCCTCTGTAAATGTTATAGTCTTTCAGTGTAGAAACATATCCTTCGGCCCAACTTGCCCACACCGACCAACATGTCCCATCTACGCCAGTCCCACCTGACTGCATTTGGCCCACATCCCACAAAACCTGTCCTATCCATATACCTGTCTAAATGTTTCTTAGTGTTTAAGAACAAACTGCAGGTGTTGGAAAAATCGAAGGTAGACAAGGAATGCTGGAGAAACTCGGCAGGTGAGGCAGCATCTACGGAGAGAAGGAATAGGTGACGTTTCGGGTCGAGACTTTGTGCTAGTTTGTCTCACCTACCTCCTCTGGCAGCTCGTTCCATACACCGACCACCCTTTGCGTGAAAAAGTTGCCCCTCAGGTTCCTATTAAATCTTTCCCGACCTCGCTGTGAGTCTTTGTGCTCTGGTTCTCGATTCCCCTCCTCTGGGCAAGAGACTCTGTGTGTCCACCCGGTCTATTCCTCTCATGGCAGCCCTGGCAAGCGGAGAAGGAACGAGGTACGAGGCTTCTCATTGTCTCTGCATCAATCAGAGTTGCTGCTTCTTGTCTTGTGCAGTGGTTGGTGTTCTGATCAGGAGTTCTCTATCTGGCCTTTCGAGCCATTCAACAATTGCACTAACAGAAAGGGGTGAGTCTGTGGAATTTCTCACGGAGAGGGGTGAGTCTGTGGAATTTCTCACAGAGAGCAGTGAGTCTGTGGAATTTCTCACGGAGAGCGGTGAGTCTGTGGAATTTCTCACAGAGGGGTGAGTCTGTGGAATATTTCACGGAGAGGGGTTAGTGTGGAATTTCTCACAGAGAGCGGTGTCTGTGGAATTTCTCACAGAGAGCAGTGAGTCTGTGGAATTTCTCACAGAGAGCAGTGAGTCTGTGGAATTTCTCACGGAGAGGGGCGAGTCTGTGGAATTTCTCACGGAGAGGGGCGAGTCCGTGGAATTTCTCACGGAGAGGGGTGAGTCTGTGGAATTTCTCACAGAGAGCGGTGAGTCTGTGGAATTTCTCACAGAGAGCGGTGTCTGTGGAATTTCTCACAGAGAGCGGTGAGTGTGGAATTTCTCACAGAGAGGGGTGAGTCTGTGAAATTTCTCACGGAGAGGGGTGAGTCTGTGAAATTTCTCACAGAGAGGGGTGAGTCTGTGGAATTCTCTGCCTCAGAGGGCGGTGGAGGTAGGTTCTCTGGATGCTTTCAAGAGAGAGCTAGATGGGCTCTTAAAGATAGCGGAGTCAGGGGATATGGGGAGAAGGCAGGAACGGGGTACTGATTGGGGATGATCAGCCATGATCACATTGAATGGCGGTGCTGGCTCGAAGGGCCGAATGGCCTACTCCCCTACTGTGGGGTTGGGGGGGGGGGGGGGTAAACTCTGTACACGGCCCCCCACACAACCCCAAACGGAGCAACAACATGCTGAGGAGAGGGACAGACGCAGGTTAACATTGACGTACACTCTCAGTCTGAAGAAGTTCCCTCGACCCGAAACGTCACCCATTCCTTCTCTCCAGAGATGCCGCCTGTCCCACTGAGTTATTCCAGCACTTTGTGACTATCTTCAGTGTAAACCAGCATCTGCAGTTCCTTCCTGTACATTCGGGCCAGGTTGGTGAATGCAGGGACTGGCAACTAACAGATGATGATGTCAAGTATTTCACACTGACATCCCTGACCAAGAAATGATGATGGAAGACTTTATTAGGAAAGTTATTAGCAATTCCCTTTCCGTGTGTGTGTGTGTGTACGTGCGTGCGTGTGTGTGTGTGTCTGTTTCTGTGCGTGTGTGTGTGTGTGTGCGCGTGTGTGTGCGTGTGTGTACGTGTGTGCGTGTGTGTGTGTGTGTGTGTGTGTACGTGTGCATGTGTGTATGTGTGTGTACATGTGCGTGTGTGTGTGTGTGTGTGTGTGTGTGTGTGTATGCACGTGTGTGTGTGTGTGTGTGTGTGTGTGTGTGTGTGTGTGTGTGTGTGTGTGTGTGTGTGTGTACGTGTGTGTGTGTACGTGTGTGTGTGTGTGTGTGTGTGTGTGTGTGTGTACGTGTGTGTGTGCGGACATATGCACACGTTTACATGTGCTGCGTGTGGCCTGCACTATCTGAGCTGGGGACTCCGGGTATCAGCAATAATGAGGAGACTAATATGTTGTCGACCTCCGAGGCTTCAACTCTAAATCACAACTTCATTAATCTTCTGGTACCAGAGGCTAATATTTCATCTTGAGGACATTGTCCGGGTCTGAATGACGGTCGTGCCTGCTGGCCCTGTGTGGAGAATCCTCCCGGCATCAGGCCACAGAGAGGGGGAGAGAGAGGGGGGGGGGGGGGGGGGGGGGGGGGGAAGAGAGATCCCATCTATCCAGCCACACCCAGACTCTCCTGCCACCCCCCACCCAGGCTTTGTAAAGCACCCGCTAACCTCCCTACCCACCAGGAGGATGTTGGTGCTGAATGTTGGAGTGGGTTGGAGGTGGCATGACTGATTGATTGACTGACTGCTGGATGAGTGTGTGTGGCCCCACAGACAGACAGACAGACAGACAGACAGACAGACAGACAGACAGACAGACAGACAGACAGACACAAGACGTGCGTGTGTCAATGATAGAGCCACCACACGAGAGAATTGGAGATAATCAGAGAGGAAATGTATTTATTACGAATGGATGTGAAACTGGTGAATGGGATCTGGGAAAGTTTCTGATTATTAGGTTCTCTCTCACCCCTTCACAAACCAACGTTTTGGAACATGCTAGTCTATAGTTTAGTTTAGTTTAGAGATACAGCGCGGCATCAGGCCCTTGGGCCCACCGAGTCCTCGCCCACCAGCGATCCCCGCACACGTACACTATCCCACACACACCAGGGACAATTTTATAACTACCAAAGCCAATTAACCTACACACCTGTAGGCTTTTAGGAGTGTGGGAGGAAACCGGAGCACCTGGAGAAAACCCACGCAGGTCGCACGTACAAACTCCGTAGAGGCAGCGCCCACAGTCAGGATCGAACCCGGGTCTCTGGCGCTGTGAAGCAGCAACTCTACCGCTGCGCCACCGTGCCGCCCCACAACAAATTCCCTTGAACTGGACAATGTTGGGATTCAATGTTCTAAATTGCTGGCAGTGACTGGACTGCTATTGAAGTCATTCAGCCTGGCCTTCTGCGTGAGAATCATTGACTTACATTGGGCCCATATTCCTCTGTACCTTTGATATCCCTGTTCCCGTCCAAATGTCTTTTGAAAGCCGTAATCCTTCAGCTGCTGCCTCAGGGCTCGATTCTGACCTTGTGTGAAGTTTGCAGAGTTTCCCCAGTGACTGTGCTGATCTCCGGCAAGTTATGCTAGAGGAGAGATGTTGCCCGTGCAGGAATTTACAAAGATGTTTACAGGACTCGAGGGTCTGAGCTATAGGGAGAGGTTGAGCAGGCTAGGACTCTGTTTCTTGAAGCGCAGGAGGATGAGGGGTGATCTTATAGAGGCGTATAAAATCATGAGAGGAAGAGAGCCTTTTATCCAGGGTAGACAAAAGTGCTGGAGAAACTCAGCGGGTGCAGCAGCATCTATGGAACGAAGGAAATAGGCAACGTTTCTTCAAGCTGGTGACCCGAAATGTCACCCGTTCCTTCTCTCCAGAGATGCTGCCCGTCCCGCTGAGTTTTTTGTGTCGATCTTTGGTTGAAACCAGCACCTGCAGTTCCTATTGGAGCTTGTACTCGCTAGGTTGAGGGGGGGGATCTTACAGGAACTTACAAAATTCTTAAGGGGTTGGACAGGCTAGATACAGGAAGATTGTTCCCGATGTTGGGGAAGTCCAGAACAAGGGGTCACAGTTTAAGGATAAGGGGGAAATCTTTTAGGACCGAGATGAGAATCAGCCATGATCACATTGAATGGCGGTGCAGGCTCAAAGGGCCGAATGGCCTACTCCTGCACCTATTTTCTATGTTTCTATGAGGAAAACATTTTTCACACAGAGAGTGGTGAATCTGTGGAATTCTCTGCCACAGAGGTAGTTGCGGCTACAGTTCATTGGCTATATTTAAGAGGGAGTTCGATGTGGCTCTTGTGGCTAAAGGGATCAGGGGGTATGGAGAGAAGGCAGGTACGGGATACGGAGTTGGATGATCAGCCATGATCATATCGAATGGCGGTGCAGGTTCGAAGGGCCGAACGGCCTCTACTCCTGCACCTATTGTCCATGTTTAAGTTTCCTTCCTACACAGAACAAAACAGGGGTTGTTTAAGAAGGAACTGCAGATGCTGGAATATCGAAGGTAGACAAAAGTGCTGGAGAAACTCAGCGGGTGCAGCAGCATCTATGTGGAGCTAAGGAAATAGGCAACGTTTCGGGCCGAAACCCGAAAGGGTTTCAGCCCGAAACGTTACCTATTTCCTATAGTGGAGATTGTTCAACTCTTTGGTGTGAATAGCGAAAAGGTAGCACCTTTGAAGTTAAATTCATAAAAGCGTGCTTGCAGCCCTGCTATTAATGACACATAGCACAGATAAAGATGCAAGCTCTATTTCCAACCTCCACTGCTCTAACCCATCAGAGATGTCGCCTTTGATCTACTGATCAGTCCCACACCTTCTCTGCCTCTGAAGACCAGCTTGTATTATCTCTCTCTTATAAAATCCATATAACCACATAACAATTACAGCACGGAAACAGGCCATCTCGGCCCTTCTAGTCCGTGTCGAACCCTTATTCTCCCCTCCTCCCATCCACCTGCGCTCAGACCATAACCCTCCATTCCTTTCCCGTCCATATGCCTATCCAATTTATTTTTAAATGATAAAATCGAACCTGCCTCCACCACTTCCACTGGAAGCTCATTCCACACAGCCACCACTCTCTGAGTAAAGAAGTTCCCCCTCATGTTACCCCTAAACTTCTTTCCCTTAATTCCGAAGTCATGTCCTCTTGTTTGAATCTTCCCTACTCTCAATGGGAAAAGCTGGTCCACGTCAACTCTGTCTATCCCTCTCATCATTTTAAAAACCTCTTGTGTAAGAAGGAACTGCTTGACACCAAAGACACACATCCAAGTGCTGGAGTAATTCAGCGGGTCAGGCAGCATCATTGGAGAACAAGGAATAGGTGACGTTTCGGGTCGAGACCCTTCTTCAGTCACATCTGATGAAGAGTCTTGACCAGAATCATCACCGTTGCCTTTTCTGCACAGATAGAAACATAGAAAATAGGTGCAGGAGTAGAGGCCATTCGGCCCTTCGAGCCTGCACCGCCATTCAATGTGATCATGGCTGATCATCCAACTCAGTATCCCGTACCTGCCTTCTCTTCATACCCCCTGATCCCTTTAGCCACAAGGGCCACATCTAACTCCCTCTTAAATATAGCCAATGAAATGGCCTCAACTACCTTCTGTGGCAGAGAATTCCACAGATTCACCACTCTCTGTGTAAAAAATGTTTTCCTCATCTCGGTCCTAAAAGATTTCCCTCTTATCCTTAAACTGTGACCCCTTGTTCTGGACTTCCCCCAACATCGGGAACAATCTTCCTGCATCTAGCCTGTCCAACCCCTTAAGAATTTTGTAAGTTTCTATAAGATACACCCTCAATCTTCTAAATTCTAGCGAGTATAAACCAAGTCTATCCAGTCTTTCTTCATATGAAAGTCCTGACATCCCAGGCATCAGTCTGGTTCCACGGATGCTACATACCTTGTCCAGCATTTCCTGCGTTCATTATAAAGTAGAAATTGAGTGAAGAGTGGAATATGTCATGTAACAGGGGTAGAATTAGGCCATTCGGCCCATCAAGTCTACTCCGCCATTTTAATCATGGCTGATCCATCTCTCCCCATTCTCCTGCCTTCTCCCCACAACCCCTGACACCCGCACTAATCAAGAATCCATCTATCTCTTCCTTCAAAATATCCACTGACTTGTGGCCTCCACTGCCTTCTGTGGCAAAGAATCCCACAGATTCACCACCCTCTGACTAAAGAAATTCCACCTCATCTCCTTCTTAAATGAACGTCCTTTGATTCCGATGCTGTGACCTCTGGTCCTAGATTCTCCCACTAGTGGAAACATCCTCTCCACATCCAGGCCTTTCACTATTCTGTACGTTTCAATGAGGTCCCCCCTCATTCTTCTAAACTCCAGCGAGTGCAGGCCCAGTGCCGACAAACGCTCATCATAGTTTAACCCACTCATTTCTATATCTCTACAAAACCAATTGAGCGAGGGTTGAGAGGAGATATCTGTCTTGTCTACGCCACAGATGGCAGTGAGCAACGTGTTAGTACAGTGAAAGGTTAATGGATTGGATGAGTGAACTGATGGTCAATTAATATGATGGAAACAGCCTGAAGGGCAACACACACATACAGAGCAGCCCGACAAGGTTCTCCACAAAGAGATAAATGACAGGGTTGTTTTCGCACTTGATGAAGCTGTGCAAACGAAGGCAGGCCATGAGGGGACACGTCCCAATATACATCCCTCATGTTGACAACCAATATCACAAAACACAAAGACCCACTGATTTCATGCCAGCCGTCAGCCGGCGAATGTTTGACTTCAACAAAGATTGCCTCCGCTACATAATGAGATAACAGGACTGATGAGTGAAAAGCTGTCGACACGCTGTGGCAGCGGGTAGAGCTGCTGCCTCACAGCGCCAGAGACCCGGGTTCCATTCTGACTACGGGTGCTGTCTGTACGGAGTTTGTACGTTCTCCCCGTGACCTGCCCGAGGGTTTTCCCCAGGTTTACACGTACCGGCGTTCCCCGTACACTAACATTATCCGACACACTCGGGAGAATTTACAAATTTACACGTAGCCACATAACCCGTGAGAACCTCTGGGCAATTGCACCGGGAAACCTCACTTTAAATGTGAGTGAAAATAGAGCTAGATGGTCTGAGTGGGAAATGTGTTCCAGCTTGAAGATAGACAAGTGGGAGAGTCTAGGACTAGAGGGCGCAGTCACAGAATTAAAGGACGTACCTTTAGAAAGGAGATGAGGAGGAATTTCTTTAGTCAGAGGGTGGTGAATCTGTGGAATTTACTACCACAGACGGCTGGGGAGACAGTTGATGGAGATTGATAGATTCTTGATTAGTACGGGTGTTAGAGGTTAAGGGAGAAGGCAGGAGAATGGGGTTGAGAGGGAGAGATAGATCAGCCATGATTGAATAGCGGACTAGACTTGATGGGCCGAATGGCTCAATTCTGGCCCAATACATGCAGTCATAGAAACATCAAACCAGAAAATAGGTGCAGGAGTAGGCCATTCGGCCCTTTGAGCCCGCACTGCCATTCAATATTCCTCTTTTATTGGGTTTGGTCACACATATTATGAGGGTGTAAGGTGGGCATGTGGAGCTCAGGGGTTAAAAAATTCCTGCTCTGGGTTTACAAGTGCCATGTCCGTCACAGACACAAAATGCAGGCGGCATCGCTGGGGAGAAGGAATGGGTGAGGTTTCAAGTGGAGACCCTTCGTCAGGCACATTGTCCATTAACTAATCATTGCAAACTGAGCCAGTGTTGACAGTTCACTCACAACGGTATAAGAGCAGGTGGCGGAGTTAATCATCACCAATAATCTTGCAGTTTCCACTCTACAAGTGCCTGAAGCATTTACTGACACGGACAAAGTCCTGGCTTATTTTCCATGCATGAGATTGTCCTCAGCCCCGTCTTTGACAATAGACAATAGGTGCAGGAGTAGGCCATTCGGCCCTTCGTGCCAGCACCGCCATTCAATGTGATCATGGCTGATCATCCCCAATCACTACCCCGTTCCTGCCTTCTCCCCATATCCCCTGACTCCGCTATTTTTAAGAGCCCTATCCAGCTCTCCCTTTAAAGCATCCAGAGAACCTGCCTCCACCGCCCTCTGAGGCAGAGAATTCCACAGACTCGCCACTCTCTGTGAGAAAAAGTGTTTCCTCGTCTCCGTTCTAAATGGCTTACCCCTTATTCTTAAACTGTGTGTGGCCCCTGGTTCTGGACTCCCCCAACATCGGGAACATGCTTCCTGCCTCTAGCGTGTCCAAGCCCTTAACAATCTTATATGTTTCAATGAGATCTCCTCTCATCCTTCTAAACTCCAGAGAGTACAAACCCAGCTGGCTCCATTCTCTCAGCATATGACAGTCCCGCCATCCCGGGAATTAACCTGGTGAACCTACGCTGGACTCCCTCAATAGCAAGAATTTGTGTTGGAATACAATGGCAGTCGACTCAACCAACACATCTGCAGGTCCACGTTCACTGACCGAGTGGCCATTTACACTCTGCAACATAAGAAACAGTTAGATGTGGCCCTTGTAACGTAGAAACATAGAAAATAGGTGCAGGAGTAGAGGCCATTCATCCCTTCGAGCCTGCACCGCCATTCGATATGATCATGGCTGATCATCCAACTCGGTATCCCATCCCTGCCTTCTCTCCATACCCCCTGGTCCCTTTAGCCAGAAGGGCCACATCTAACTCTCTCTTAAATATAGCCAATTAACTGTGGTCTCAACTACTTTCTGTGGCAGAGAATTCCAGAGATTCACCACTCTCTGTGTGAAAAATGTTTTCCTCATCTCGGTCCTAAAGGATTTCCCTCTTATCCTTAAACTGTGACCCTTAGTTCTGGACTTCCCCAACATCGGGAACAATCTTCCTGCATCTAGCCTGTCCAACCCCTTAAGAATTTTGTAAGTTTCTATAAGATCCCCCCTCAATCTTCTAAATTCTAGCGAGTACAAGCCGAGTCTATCCAGTCTTTCTTCATATGAAAGTCCTGACATCCCAGGAATCAGTCTGGTGAACCTTCTCTGTACTCCCTCTATGGCAAGAATGTCTTTCCTCAGATTAGGAGACCAAAACTAATCTCTGGCTAAAGGGATCAGGGGGTATGGAGAGAAGGCAGGTACAAGATACTGAGTTGGATGATTAGCCAAAAACTCAGCGGGTGCAGCAGCATCTATGGAGCGAAGGAAATAGGCAACGTTTCGTCCCGAAACCCGAAGGGTTTCGACCCGAAACGTTGCCTATTTCCTTTGGGTTTTGGCCCTATTTGAAGCCAGTTGAGGCCACAGTTAATTGGCTATATTTAAGAGGGAGTTAGATGTGGCCCTTGTGGCTAAGGGGATCAGGGGGTATGGAGAGAAGGCAGGGACTGAGTTGGATGATCAGCCATACAATAACCATATAAACATATAACAATTACAGCACGGAAACAGTCCATCTCGGCCCTACAAGTATAGCAAATCTATATTTGCTATATTTAAGAGGGAGTTAGATGTGACCCTTGTGGCTAAGGAGATCAGGGGGTATGGAGAGAAGGCAGGTACGGGATACTGAGGGATGATCAGCCATGATCATATTGAATGGCGGTGCAGGCTCGAAGGGCCAAATGGCCTACTCCTGCACCTAATGTCTATGTTTCTATGTTTCTATGTGCCGAACAACTTTTTTTCCCCTTAGTCCCACCTGCCTGCACTCATACCATAACCCTCCATTCCCTGATCATATCGAATCGCGGTGCTGGCACGAAGGGCCGAATGGCCTCTACTCCTGCACCTATTGTCTATGTTTCCCTGCTTCTGTAACTTGCCTCGCTTTCCCCGCAGGCTTTGATGCCATCCAGTGCTCCCTGCCCCAGGATCGGAGGAAGATCACTCTCAACGAGCTATCTGAGAACAGCTTCAACGAGTGCGAGTATAATTTAACGTTGACGGACTACCTGATCATCTTCTTCTCCGGAGTGTGTGTATCCATCACTGCCATCACCACCAGCTTCTTCTTGGCCAATATTGCCCAGTGTTTCCAGAGACTGGGGCTCTTCAAAGACAACGATGATGATGAGGATTAACTGACTGCACCAAACAAACTCGGACCAGGATTTTTCTTACTTATATTCAATTTCCAAAGAAATCTTTTTACTTAAATATAAAGTGGCACATTAAAATACAATATATTTGCCTCGGTGGGGGGGGGGGGGGGAAGGGAAATATTAAAAGGATATTGTTTTGTAATTAAGTCTGTCTTGAGTCTTGTGCCTGGACCACAGCATCGAGTGGAGAATGTTCAACTCTTTGAGAGGGAGGACATCATAGAAACATAGAAATTAGGTGCAGGAGTAGAGGCCATTCGGCCCTTCGAGCCTGCACCGCCATTCATGGCTGATCATCCAACTCAGTATCCTGTTCCTGCCTTCTCTCCATACCCCCTGATCCCTTTAGCCACAAGGGCCACATCTAACTCCCTCTTAAATATAGCCAATGAACTGTGGCCTCAACTGGCTTCAAATAGGGCCGAAACCCAAAGGAAATAGGCAACGTTTCGGGTCGAAACCCTTCGGGTTTCGACCCGAAACGTTGCCTATTTCCTTCGCTCCATAGATGCTGCTGCACCCGCTGAGTTTTTGGCTGATCATCCAACTCAGTATCCCGTACCTGCCTTCTCTCCATACCCCCTGATCCCTTTAGCCACAAGGGCCACATCTAACTCCCTCTTAAATATAGCCGATGAACTGTGTGGCCTCAACCACCCTCTGTGTCAGAGAATTCCACAGATTCACCACTCTCTTTGTGAAATAAAAAATTCTCATCTCGGTCCTAAAGAACTTCCCCCTTATCCTTAAACTGTGACCCCCTTGTTCTGGACTTCCCCAACATGGGGAATAATCTTCCTGCATCTAGCCTGTCCAACCCCATGCCAACCACCCATAAGTCCTGAGTCACCCACTTCTTACACACAACACCGTAACTAGATCGATTGTGAGTTACAGTATGGTTAGCACACAACACAAGCTTTTCACAGTATCTTGGTACACACGACATTAACCTAAACTGTTCAAGAAGGAACTGCAGATGCTGGAAAATCGAAGGTAGACAAAAGTGCTGGAGAAACTCAGCTGGGTGTGGCAGCATCGATGGAGGGAAGGAAATAGGCAACGTTTCGGGCCGAAACCCGGAAGGAAATAGGCAACATTTCGGGCTGAAACCTGGAGGTTGCAGGTAGTGGAAGCAGGTAGGGAGACTGACAAAAACCTCCGGGAACCGCACGGAAACTCTTGGGTGGGGCGCAAATTCTCCAGAGGTTTCCGTTCAGGAGCTGATCGTCACGTCCTTTCCAGTGGTAGACAAAAGTGCTGGAGAAACTCAGCGGGTGCAGCAGCATCTGTGGAGTGAAGGAAATAGGCAACGTTTCAGGCCGAAACCCGGAAGGGTTTCGGCCCGAAACGTTACCTATTTCCTCTAGTGTGATTGTTCAACTCTTTGCAACGCTTCACTCCATAATACGTTGCCTATCAAGAACATCCGACAAGTACCTTATGAAGAAAGACTGGATAGACTTGGTTTATACTCTCTAGAATTTAGGAGATTGAGGGGGGATCTTATAGAAACGTACAAAACTCTTAAGGGGTTGGACAGGCTAGATGCAGGAAGATTGTTCCCGGTGTTGGGGAAGTCCAGGACAAGGCATCACACAGTTTAAGGATAAGGGGGAAGTCTTTTAGGACCGAGATGAGAAAATCATTTTTCACACAGAGAGTGGTGAATCTGTGGAATTCTCTGCCAAAGAAGGTAGTTGAGGCCACACAGTTCATTGGCTACATTTAAGAGGGAGTTAGATGTGGCCCTTGTGGCTAAAGGGATCAGGGGGTATGGAGAGAAGGCAGGGATGGGATACGGAGTTGGATGATCAGCCATGATCATATTGAATGGCGGTGCAGGCTCGAAGGGCCGAATGGCCTACTCCTGCACCTATTTTCGATGTTTCTATGTGCACTGCCAGGCAGTAGCCCCCGGCTGATTATATCCCTGCAGAAACATTGCACCTTACATCGGAAAATTGATTCTATTAATTATAAGGTGAAGCGATTTCAGTACACACATCGATGACTACCAGGTGTGGATGAAGTTAGAGTTGAACACAGGGACTATCTCAAAGCCCTTTCAAATATCTGACTCAGTGGCGGACTGGGTCTAAAAATATTGGTTGCCAGGAGACAAAGGGGACCCACTCACAACTACAATGCTATCATTTAACAGGAGCCCACTTGCCATCACATCATCAGGGGCCCACGTTTTCAAGTTCAAGTTCAAGTGAGTTTATTGTCATGTGTCCCTGTATAGGACAATGAAATTCTTGCTTTGCTTCAGCACAACAGAACATAGTAGGCATTGACTACAGAACAGATCAGTGTGTCCATATACCATGATATAAATATATACACACTGGAATAAATAAACTGATAAAGTGCAAATAACAGAAAATGGTTATTAATAATCAGAGTTTTGTCCGAGCCAGGTTTAATAGCCTGATGGCTGTGGGGAAGTAGCTATTCCTGAACCTGGTTGTTGCAGTCATTGGGCAAGCTGACATTGAACAGACTGAATCATTTTCTGCCCCAACATACTTATTGTGCTGGTTATAACCACCTTGCCATTTCTGTTGTGGTTGCCACAGTATCATGGGACCATTGCTGGTTGCAACACTCCTGGTGTCATAGAGTCATGCAGCATAGAGATTAGCCCCTATAGTCCGACCAGCATGCCCCATCTACACAAGTCCCACCTGCCTGCGTTTGGCCCATACCCCTCTAAACCTGTCATCCATGTAGCTGTCCAAGTGTTTCTTAAACGTTGCGATAGTCCCAGCCTCGACTACCTCCTCCGGCAGCTCCTCTTAACTTGGAGTTCCAGTCTTCAGTGGACAAAGTCGTGCAGGGAGACCGGCATTGGGAAGGGCATCACAAGCCTCACACACGCTGGGAATGTGTGCGTCAAACATCTGAAGAACAGGACGGAGGTTCTCTGACCTTCAATGAGATGATTTGTGACACAATAACTTAGTCAAAGCCAGGAGGGAGAGTGTTGGGTCAGAGCCAGCGACGAGCTCTTAGCACTTGGCCACAACATAAGAAAACATCCAATGGCCGTGCCAGAACGGACAACGTTAGGATTCTCTTAACATCCTTCCTGTTCTCTCTACAGCTCCGAAATTCCACGCTGTGGTCCGAGCAGGTTTAATATTTGTTTTAATTCCCTCCTCCAATTTCAATGGGATATATTTCAGCGGTCCTGTATGTATGTTTGTATCCGTGTACATTGTACACACACATTATGTTGAATTGCCTTCAGAAACTTTCTACAGGAGCACATTCGATCCATTGTAATTCCCACAGACAATGTCCCCAAATAGGAAGGAACTGCAAACGTGAGTTTGCACTGAAGATAGACACAAAATAAAATGCTGGAGTAACTCAGTGGGACAGGCGGCATCTCTGGAGAGAAGGAATGGGTGACGTTTCGGATCAGGAGGGAGGGGGGAAGAATAATGAAGGACCCCCGCGTGGGGGGGGGGGGGGGGGGGGGGGGGGGAGGCAGTGGGGAGCAGAATGAATGAAGGGAGATGCAAGCAAGGCTTGTCACATATAACAATAAAGTATTCAATTCAAAAAAAATATTTCAATTGAAAATTCAATTCAAATTAAAAATTCAGACTTCTCCACCATTCATTCATATTGGCTCATATGGTCCTATTATTCCCCTCCTCCCCTCATGTACAAGTCATGCCTGAGTGACCTGCTTCAATGTTTCGTGAGGATAAAACCCCTGTCCCACTGTTCATTCCAAGAGCTCTCCTGAGTTTGTCCTGATTCGAACTCGGAGATTTACGGTAATGGCCACTCGTCGGTGCTCTGGGCTCTCGTGGACATTTTTCCAACATGTTGAAAATCCTCACGAGTCTTCCCGTGCTCACCTGCCGTTAGCGAGTCTTCCCGTGTGCCGGCCGTTAGCGTTACGAGCCGCTAAGAGACGTCCCCGAGCTCCGACGTACCCGCTACGTACATTCTCCGTGCTTACCACGAGTTTGATTTTTTTTTTTAAACTCGGGAGAGCTCTTGGAATGAACTCGTACAGTGGGACAGGGGCCATTACACTCAGGAAGCCTGTCACCAGCATCTTATGATGGAATTGAGTTAAGTTTCATTTCGCCTTTCGTAATATTTCAACTTGTAATAGTTGAAAGAAATGAAAATAGTGAATCATTGTGACCACATCAGTTGAGTAACAAGTAATGTAATATTAGTTCTTATAACTCAAAGACATTGTAACTGTTTGCCTGGCAACAGGATCTCGCGTTGTCACGTTAGGTACTTCCCGAGATGCATCTTCTCAACTTATTTGTGGCATCAAGTGCTTAGCAACAAGAAAATATTTAAGAAGGAACTGGGCGTGCTGGAAAATCGAAGGGAGACAAAAATGCTGGAGTAACTCAGCGACTGTGGCAGTGTCCATGCAGCGAAGAATAAAGGCGACATTTTGGATCGAGACTCTTCTTCAGGCTGATGTGGGGGTGGGGGGTGGTGAGTCTGTGGAATTCTCTGCCTCAGAGGGCAGTGGAGGCAGGTTCTCTGGATGCTTTCAAGAGAGAGCAAGATAGGGCTCTTAAAAATAGCAGTCAGGGGATATGGGGAGAAGGCAGGAACGGGATACTGATTGGGGATGATCAGCCATGATCATATTGAATGGCGGTGCTGGCACGAAGGGCCGAATGGCCTACTCCTGCACCTATTGTCTATTGACATGTACTGGTGACATTTTAGGTCGGGACCCTTCTTCAGACTCAAATGAAAACCACTGTATGTCGAAAACAGTTTTCCAGATATTTGAACATGGCTGAGTCTCTGCATTTGTCATGTATTGGAGCAAAAAACAAAATTCAATGGGTTTTTCAAAAGGAAATTAGATGTAAACTTGAATAAAGAAGATTGTGGAGAAAGAGCAAGAATGTGGATTAGTTGGCGAACTTTTAAATACAGCCTGGCAAATCACAATGGGCTGAATGTACTGTGTTTGAGCTGTACCATTCTATGAATTGTGTAGGAAGGAACTGCAGATGCTGGTTTAAACCGAAGATAGACAAAAAAAAAGCTGGAGTAACTCAGCGGGACAGTCACCCGTTCCTTCTCTCCGGAGATGCTGTCTGTTCCATTGAGTTACTACAGCTTTTTGCGTGGATGGATTTAAGAGAGAGTTAGATAGAACTCTAGGGGCTAGTGGAGTCGAGGGATGTGGGGAGAAGGCAGGCACGGGTTATTGATAGGGGACGATCAGCCGTGATCACAATGAACGGCGGTGCTGGTTCAAAGGGCCAAATGGCCTCCTCCTGCACCTATTTTCTACGTTTTCCATTCTAAGAATTAGTCGTTCTACGCAGTGGGGGTTAAATGATGGATGAAGACAATTTAAATAGCGATTTTGTTTTCCACTCTGTGCGTTCAGGCAGTAAATGAGAGGAGAGAGGCTGGGAATGTGATCTCACCCAGGGAACCACATCAATAATTTCACAAGAGTGCTGTGGAGTTGATTTACATGTGAAATTCAAGAGAAGACCTGGGTGTAGTTTCCTGTATGGTCGAGGGGTAGATGCTTACTTAACATTTGTTGTCGAGTTGCTTATATGGTAATCCAAGCCTCAAATTAATTCCTGTTTAGGGTCAGAGATATTGACTCTCTGATTAAGTAGCAGTGCAACACGTCAAGGACTTGTAGGTGAGAAGAGGTCAGTAAAAACAGACACGGCTGGAGCATGTATGTTGTGTGTAATTAGTCACACTGACACGCCCGGCTGAGGCATCGCAAGGCACGTGGGTGCAGCGGCGAAATACAGCAGCTGCTGGAAACCTGAGATAAAAACCAACATGCAGCAGGTCAGGCAGCACCTGCTCGGGGTGAAACCCCAGGCTAACTTAAAGGGCCGGTCCCACCAGCATGCGCCTGCATGCGGCAAGCACGACCTAAAGGGCCGGTCCCACCAGCATGCGACCTCCATGCGGCAAGCACGACCTAACGTGGTCGCTTGAGACGTACGGCCTCGCGGGGCCGGTCCCACTTCGATCACCGGAGCCGTATGGAGTTGTGCGGAGCTTGTCCCGACATCGCGCGGGGCTCCGAAAAACTGACCGTGTTTAAAAATTCCGCGCGGGAACGGCCTGCCGGCCCGCAGTCGCCTCGACACCGTGTAACTCACTCCATCTCCACGCGGCTCCTGCGTCTGGTTTGGTCGCGCTTGCCGCATGCCGTACGGCTCAAGCGACCATGTTAGATCGCGCTTGCCGCATGCAGGCGCATGTTGGTGGGACCGGCCCTTTACTCATCAGGTCGGGCTGAGGAAGGACAATAGACAATTGGTGCAGGAGTAGGCCATTCGGCCCTTCGAGCCAGCACCGCCATTCAATGTAATCATGGATGATCATCCACAATCAGTACCCCGTTCCTGCCTTCTCCCCATATCCTCTGACTCTGCTATTTTTAAGAGCCCTATCTAGCTCTCTCTTGAAAGCACAAATTAAATACTATACAAAGGTCTTTTAGTCGTGTATAATTAGAAATTATACTTCAAATTCTCTTGTACTTAAAGCAAAATTAACACTGAGAAGTGGAAGCCACATTCTGTGGATTTTTAAAATCTATATATTTTATTAGAAGTAAGTACAATACAGTGGTGCCTTTTCACCGGTGCCTAATATATGTTAACAGAATACATTCTCTGTACAACTTCACTTTTTATTTTCTGTGGATTTGGACCAATTTGTCACTTTTAATTTCCCAACATTGTCTGAAGAAATAGGAGCTGTGGTTCTGATCAAATCTTGCCTCCATATTGAAGCCATTCAAATATTCAGGTGTTGGTTCTTGAACTGTCTGTCCAAAGCAAGCGCTGTCTGCGGAGGGCGCTCAGCATCGCCAAGGACTGCTCTCACCCCAACCACGGACTGTTTACCCTCCTACCATCCGGGAGGCGCTACAGGTCTCTCCGTTGCTGAACCAGCAGGTCGAGGAACAGCTTCTTTCCGGCGGCTGTCACTCTACTCAACAACGTACCTCGGTGACTGCCAATCACCACACCCCCCCGGACACTTATTATTTTTTTTAATTCAAATCGTTTGCTATGTCGCTCTTCAAGGGAGATGCTAAATGCATTTCGTTGTCTCTGTACTGTACACTGACAATGACAATTAAAATTGAATCTGAATCTGAAATCTGAATCACTGCAGGTGGACATGGTCCGAGAGGAGAGGATAGTGTGTTGGAAGGAACTGCAGATGCTGACATCGCCGGAGTAACTCAGCGGGACAGGCAGCATCTCTGGAGAGAAGGAATGGGTGACGTTTTGGATCGAGGCCCTTCTTCAGACGGAGAGTCAGGGGAAAGGAAACGAGAGATGAATGTCAACAAACGCATGTCACTTATGTAACAGATAGCTCCAATTACAGCTATCCGATACAGAAATCTCAGCCAATTGTTGACATTTCAGTCTAAAACCCTTAAGTTAATTGGCCTAATTCTGCTCGTATGTCTTGTGTCTAAAGAAGGGTCTCGACCTGAAACATCGCCCATTCCTTTTCTCCCGAGATGCTGTCTGGACCTGCTGAGTTACTCCAGCATTTTGTGACTATCTGCTGGACATAAGCACATTGTAGTGGATGTGGGATACTGGATGTAGACAAAAATGCAAGTCAAGTCAAGTTTATTTGTCACATACACATACGAGATGTGCAGTGAAATGAAAGTGGCAATGCTCGCGGACTTTTGTGCAAAAGACAAACAACAAAACAACCAAACAAACTATAAACACAATCATAACACACATATTCTTTTACATAATAAATAATGGAAGGAAAAACGTTCTGTAGAGTTAGTCCCTGGTGAGATAGGCGTTTACAGTCCGAATGGCCTCTGGGAAGAAACTCCTTCTCAACCTCTCCGTTCTCACCGCATGGCAACGGAGGCGTTTGCCTGACCGTAGCGGCTGGAACAGTCCGTTGCAGGGGTGGAAGAGGTCTCTCATGATTTTGTTTGCTCTGGAGTTGCACCTCCTGTTGTATAGTTCCTGCAGGGGGGCGAGTGAAGTTCCCATAGTGCGTTCGGCCGAACGCACTACTCTCTGCAGAGCCTTCTTGTCCTTGGCAGAGCAATTCCCAAACCAGATGGTAATGTTCCCGGACAAGATGCTTTCCACCGCCGCTGCAGTAGAGTAGAGTTCAGTAGAGTTAGTCCCTGGTGAGATAAATGCTGGAGAAACTCAGCGGGTGCAGCAGCATCTATGGAGCGAAGGAAATAGGCAACGTTTCGGGCCGAAACCCTTCCGGGTTTCGGCCCGAAACGTTGCCTATTTCCTTTGGGTTTCGGCCCTATTTCCTATTGAATATTCATATTGAATTGCGGTGCAGGCTCGAAGGGCCGAATGGCCTCTACTCCTGCACCTATTGTCTATGTATCTATGTATCTATGAACGCTGCCTGCATGCAGGTGTGAAGGGCAGTGCAAACATGCTGGATGAACACTCAGCGCCAACGGCAGCTGCAAGATAAACTGTTCGTGTCAAGCACGACAAATAACTCACTCGCTGAAAGCCAAGTGGAATGAAGGACAGGATGTCTTTCATCCAAGATCACAGGCATCAAGGTCAACAGAGGCAAGAAACTGCTCGTCACGTTGTACGTGCCCGGAGAGAGGCCCGCTGTGCGTTAAAGGACGGCCATAATCGCATCAAAGGGGCTGCGTGACCTGGCAGTAATGTCAATTGTTACAAGTGTACGATTGTTAGGGGGCAGGGTGGCACAGCGGTAGAGTTGCTGCCTCACAGCACCAGAGACCCGGGTTCAATCCTGACCACGGGCGCTGTCTGTACGGAGTATGCACGTTCTCCCCGTGACCAGGTGCGTTTTCTCCGGGTGCTCCGGTTTCCTCCCACACTCCAAAGACGTACAGGTTTGTAGGTTTAAGAAGGAACTGCAGATGATGGAAAATCGAAGGTAGACAAAAGTGCTGGAGAAACTCAGCGGGTGCAGCAGCGTCTATGGGGCAAAGGAAATAGGCAACATTTCGGGTCGGTGCGTGTGTGTGTGTACGTGTGTGTGTACGTGTGTGTGTGTGTACGTGTGTGTGTGTACGTACGTGTGTGTGTGTACGTACGTGTGTGTGTGTGTGTGTGTGTACGTGTGTGTGTGTGTGTGTGTGTGTGTGTACGTGTGTGTGTGTGTGTGTGTGTGTGTATGTGTCATGTGTGTGTGTACGTGTGTGTGTGTGTGTGTGTGTGTGTGTGTGTGTGTGTGTGTACATGTGTGTGTGTGTGTGTGTGTGTGTGTGTGTGTGTCATGTGTGTGTGTACGTGTGTGTGTGTACGTGTGTGTGTGTGTGTGTGTGTGTGTGTACGTGTGTGTGTGTGTGTGTGTGTGTGTGTGTGTGTGTGTGTGTGTGTGTGTGTGTGTGTGTGTGTGTGTGTGTGTGTGTGAGTGTACACGTGTGTGTGCGTGCGTGTGTGTGTGTGTGTGTGTGTATAGTTCCTTGTTTCTCATAAGTTCATAGTGATAGGAGCAGTTAGGCCATTCGGCCCATCTAGTCTACTCCACCATCCAATCATGGCTGATCTATCTCTCCCTCTCAACCCCATTCTCCTGCCTTCTCCCCATTACCCCTTGCCACCGGTACTAATCAAGAAGCTACCTATCTCTGCCTTAAAAATATCCATTGACTTGACCTCCACAGATTCACCACCCTCTGACTAAAGAAATTCCTCCTCATCTCCTCCTTTAATTCTGAGGCTGTGGCCTCTGGTCCTAGACACTCCCACCAGTGGAAACATCCTCTCCACATCCACTCTATCCAAGCCTTTCTACGCAGTTTCCACGCTGAAAGGCAATTGCAACGCAAAGCCGAGGCTGATGTCACAGATTCTTTGATACAAGAGTACATCTAATCCTTTCAAGGACAGAGATGGAAATAGTGTAAGTACGCAGGATGTGAAGCGATCGCTTGGATTCTCCCACTTACACTGTAACCTTCTCATCAAAGCAGGCCCTGGTAATACTTTAAGCCCAAAATATTTGTCTCAACACTCAAAATATTTCTCACCCTTTCAACAAAGATGTCATCATTAAGCCTTGACCAGAAACTGAAAATGTTAACTTCTCCCAATCGATTTATCCCCTTCGAAATTTGATACATGTCTTAGTCACTGGACTACAGGTATTGCCAGTAATACCGTTCTGCTCAATGTCTATTTATTTATGAACCCTCTCTCTCCCCTCAAAGGAAAAGATGTTATCTACTCGAGTGATTTTAGTTTAGAGATACAGCATGGAAACGGGCCCTTCCACAAACTGAGTCCACACAGACCAGTGATCCCCGCACACTGGCACTATCATAAACTAGGGACAGTTTTTTCAACTGAAGGTACACACAAAAAGCTGGAGTAACTCAACGAGACAGGCAGCTTCTCTGGAGAGAAGGAACAGGCGATGTTTCATAGAAACATAGAAAATAGGTGCAGGAGTAGAGGCCATTCGGCCCTTCGAGCCTGCACCGCCATTCGATATGATCGTGGCTGATCATCCAACTCAGTCCCTGCCTTCTCCCCATACCCCCTGATCCCTTTAGCCACAAGGGCCACATCTAACTCCCTCTTAAATATAGCCAATGAACTGTGGCCTCAACTGGCTTCAAATAGGGCCGAAACCCAAAGGAAATAGGCAACGTTTCGGGTCGAAACCCGAAGGGTTTCGGGACGAAATGTTGCCTATTTCCTTCAAGATTCAATTTAATTGTCATTTGGACCCCTTGAGGTCCAAACGAAATGCCTATTTCCTTCGCTCCATAGATGCTGCTGCACCCGCTGAGGTTTGGCTGATCATCCAACTCAGTATCCCGTACCTGCCTTCTCTCCATACCCCCTGATCCCTTTAGCCACAAGGGCCACATCTAACTCCCTCTTAAATATAGCCAATGAACTGTGTGGCCTCAACTACCTTCTGTGGCAGAGAATTCCACAGATTCACCACTCTCTGTGTGAAAAAAGTTCTTCTCATCTCGGTCCTAAAAGACTTCCCCCTTATCCTTAAACTGTGACCCCTAGTTCTGGACTTCCCCAACATCGGGAACAATCTTCCTGCATCTAGCCTGTCCAACCCCTTAAGAATTTTGTAAGTTTCTATAAGATCCCCCCTCAATCTTCTGAATTCTAGCGAGTACAAGCCGAGTCTATCCAGTCTTTCTTCATATGAATGTCCTGCCATCCCAGGAATCAGTCTGGTCCCCAGGAATCGCCCTGTAGGTTTGTAGTGTGGGAGGAGACCAAAGATCTCGGAGAAAACCCACGCAGGTCACGGGGAGACTCCGTACAGACAGCACCCGTAGCCAGGATCGAACCCGGTTCTCTGGAGCAGTGAGGCAGCAACTCTACCGCTGCACCACCATGCACCATCAATCCCCCAAACCCTTTTGCAATCAGGGCCTTGCAGATTTTAAAACAAATCACAAAGTTGTCACGGTGGCGCAGTTACTGCCTCACAGCGCCAGAGACCCGGGTTCCATCCTGACCACGGGCGCTGTCTGTACGGAGTTTGCACGTTCTCCCCGTGACCTGCGTGGGCTTTCTCCGGGATCTCCACCCAAAAAGGCATACAGGTTTCTAGGTTCATTAGCTTGGTAAACTTGTAAATTGTCCCTAGTGTGTGTAGGATAGTGTTAGTGTGCGGGGATCGCTGGTCGGTCCGGACCTGGTGGGCCGAAGGGCCTGTTTCCACACTGTATCTCTAAACTAAACTAAACATACTGCAGTAAACCACCCTGCTCTCTGCTGGGAACAACCAGGGCAAGAGTTACTGGGCTGCAACTGACAGGGTGTTGACAGCCATGAATTGTTTAGGATCACACAATATGACCTGGTGCTGAGTGGATGGGTCAGGGCTTTATATAGTGCACAGCCTGGCTGACTCAGACAGGTGCTTCCATTTAGAGATAGCATCACCTGTTGAGCAATGGGCGATGCTTGTATTTCACCACAAAGAGATCGTCCAGTCATCAACCCACTGAGAGCCACCTGTCAGAATCACCTGTGTCGGAAGGAACTGCAGGTGCTGGATTCAACCCAAGATAGACACAAAAATCTGGAGTAACTCAGCGGGAAGGGCAGCATCTCTGGCGGGAGGTAGTCGGTGACGTTTCGGACACATTGGTGTTTAACTGTCAATGAATCATTGTAAACATAGCTAGCATGGGATCCGTCTTCAAGTCAAGACAAGTCACTTTTATTTCTATAGAACATTTAAAAAACAACTCTCGTTGGCCAAAGTGCTTCACATTGGTGGAGGTACATAGAAACATAGAAATTAGGTGCAGGAGTAGAGGCCATTTGGCCCTTCGAGCCTGCACCGCCATTCAATATGATCATGGCTGATCATCCAACTCAGTATCCCGTACCTGCCTTCTCTCCATACCCTCTGATCCCCTTAGCCACAAGGGCCACATCTAACTCCCTTTTAAATATAGCCAATGAACTGGCCTCGACTACCCTCTGTGGCAGAGAGTTCCAGAGATTCACTACTCTCTGTGTGAAAAAAGTTCTTCTCATCTCGGTTTTAAAGATTTCCCCCTTATCCTTAAGCTGTGACCCCCTTGTCCTGGACTTCCCCAACATCGGGAGCAATCTTCCTGCATCTAGCCTGTCCAACCCCTTAAGAATTTTGTAAGTTTCTATAAGATCCCCTCTCAATCTCCTAAATTCTAGGGAGTATAAACCAAGTCTATCCAGTCTTTCTTCATAAGACAGTCCTGACATCCCAGGAATCAGTCTGGTGAACCGTCTCTGCACTCCCTCTATGGCAATAATGTCCTTCCTCAGATTTGGAGACCAAAACTGTATGCAATACTCCAGGTGTGGTCTCACCAAGACCCTGTACAACTGCAGTAGAAGCTCCCTGCTCCTATACTCAGGTAGAAGGTACAGGAGCCTGAAGACTGCAACAACCAGGTTCAGGAATAGCTACTTCCCCACAGCCATCAGGCTATTACACCTGGCTCGGACAAAACTCTGAACATTAATAGCTGTTATTTGCACTTTATCAGTTTATTTATTCATGTGTGTATATACGTATATAATGGTATATGGACACACTGATCTGTTCTGTATTCAATGCCTACTATGTTCTTGCTTTGCTTCAGCACAACAGAATTGCATTGTCCTATCAGGGACACATGACAATAAACTCTCTTGAATCTTGATACAGCGGAGAACGCAGGTTAGAAAACCACCATCAAAGGGAATGAAGGAAAAATAATCAATATTGCAGTATGGATGTCTAATTTCAAGCATAACCCCCACCCTAGTCTCCTGCTGGTTCCCTTCCTTGTCTCCCTGTTGTTAGCACATCTTCCCCAGCCAACAATGGACCATTGTGGGCTCCACCCTTCCTGAGGTTGCCTGATATGTTCTGGCCATCCCTATCTATGCTGTAAGACAGCAACTCTACCGCTGAGCCACCCCCTATGCCTGACAGGCATTTTCCACTCAATAGACAATAGATAAATGGCACTGCACTCAACTGCATTAAGCGATTGCTGGTTTGATATGAGATCTGTAGAAGGGATGCAGGGACAGCTGGTGCCAACATGAGATACATGGCTCAGTCATTCACTCATCAGATTTGTTGACCTCTGGGGGGTTTTTGTTACCAGGAACCAATGGTGACAACATCTGATTCGGCCAAGTTTCATCTGCATCAGAGACAGACACTAAATGCTGGAGTAACTCAGCGGGACAGGCAGCGAGAATTATAGAAGGGTGAAGGTGTGAGAATGACAGATCAAAGCAGAGGATGCTGAGGAAATTTAGATGGTTCATTGTTCGATGTGGGGAAGATGGCATAGAAACATAGAAACATAGACAATAGGTGCAGGAGTAGAGGCCATTCGGCCCTTCGAGCCTGCACCGCCATTCAATATGATCATTGCTGATCATCCAACTCAGTATCCCGTACCTGCCTTCTCTCCATACCCCCTGATCCCCTTAGCCACAAGGGCCACATCTAACTCCCTCTTAAATATAGACAATGAACTGGCCTCAACTGGCCCCAAATAGGGCCGAAACCCAAAGGAAATAGGCAACGTTTCGGGTCGAAGTACGGGATACTGAGTTGGATGATCAGCCATGATCATATTGAATGGCGGTGCAGGCTCGAAGGGCCGAATGGCCTACTCCTGCACCTAATTTCTATGTTTCTATGAGTGTGTGGCCAGGATGGTGTGTGGGTCCTTGATGATGCTGCCAGCCTTTCTGAGGCAGCGACTGCGATAGATCCCCTCGATGGTAGGGAGGTCAGAGCCGATCATGTTATGTAATCCCTCTCCTTGCCTTCTGCCACGACCCAAAACTGGTGTGTTCCCCTCATGTGTTGTGTCTTTACTCTGCCGTGTCTTAAATGATCTCCCCCCTCAATGGATTTAAATTGAACCTGTTCAAGACCGCTTCCACTCCCCTTGACTAAAAGTCGGAGTTGAGTTTAGTTCATTGTCCCGTGTACTGAGGTACAGTGAAAAGCTTTAGTTGCGGGCTAACCAGTCAGCGGAAAGACAATAGATGGTTACAATCGAGCCGTTCATAGCGCGCGGATACATGATAAGGGAATAACGTAAATAACATTTCATGCACGATAAAGTCCAGCATAGTCCGATCAAAGATAGTCCAAGGGTCTCCAATGAGGTAGATAGTAGTTCAGGCCTGTTGTTTAAGAAGGAACTGCAGATGCTGGAAAAATCGAAGGTAGACAAAAATGCTGGAGGAACTCAGCGGGTGCAGCAGCATCTATGTGGAGCGAAGGAAATAGGCAACGTTTCGGGCCGAAACCCGGAAGGGTTTCGGCCCGAAACGTTACCTATTTCCTATAGTGGAGATTGTTCAACTCTTTGCATGGAGCGAAGGAAACGTTGCCTATTTCCTATAGTGGAGATTGTTCAACTCTTTGCATGGAGCGAAGGAAACGTTGCCTATTTCCTATAGTGGAGATTGTTCAACTCTTTGCATGGAGCGAAGGAAACGTTGCCTATTTCCTTTGCTCCATAGATGCTGCTGCACCCAGTTTAGAACCGTCCCCTAGTTGTTGGTAGGATGGTTCAGTTGCCTGATAACAGCCGGGAAGAAACTGTCCCTGAATCTGGAGGTGTGTGTGTGAGTGTGTGTGCGTTCGTTTTCACACTTCTGTATCTCTTGCCCAGATGGGAGAGGGGGAGGAGAGGGAGAGGCCAGGGGGTGCGACTGGTCCTTGATGATGCTGCTGGCCTTGCTGAGGGGTGGAGCTTGGAAACCTCACGCCAGGAGTGACTTCCCACTCACTTCAGATCTTGGTTTAGAGAAAGAGGCCATTCAGCCCATCTGGTCGATGCCTGTTCTCAGAGCATTCCTCCGTGTATTTGCTCCCGGGGCCTGTAGAATCTTCCGCCTCGCCCACTCACGTGCCCGCCCGCACGCCACGGAACCGGGAACCTGCCTGGAGCCGCCCGAGGCTCGTCTCCTGCTCGAGCCCGAAGACCATGAACTGTAGAGGAGGGAGGGAGGGAGGGAAGGAGGGAGGGAGGGAGGGAGGGAGGGAGGGATGGAGGGAGGGAGGGAGGGAGGGAGGGAGGGAGGGAGGGAGGGAGGGAGGGAGTTGGTGATAGCGATGGACGCTGGGCAAAGGGCCGTATTCAAGATGGCGGCAGGCGGAGGAGAGGATTGGTGTCGATATACGACAGAACATTATTCATCCCAGGAGAGAAATCGATCTGCCATAAAAATACAAAATACATGAAATGTGAAATTAAAGTGATGAGTGCAAAGAATTGGAGGATGTACAGAGAATGAGGGGGGTGGGGAGTCAGTCTACCCCACGACAGAAGGGGGGAGGAGTTGTACACTTTGATAGCCACAGGGAAGAAGGATCTCCTGTGGCGTTCTGTGCTGCATCTTGGTGGAACCAGTCTGTTGCTGAAGGTGCTCCTCAGGTTGACCAGTGTGTGTGTCACGGAGGGGGTGAGGAGCTGCATTGTCCAGGATGCTCCGCAGTTTGAGGAGCATCCTCCCCTCCAAGACCAACCTCCCATGAACCCAACTCCAACTCCAACTCGGAGCCGGCCTTCCTGATGAGTTTGTTGATCATGTTGGCATCCGCAACCTTTGCCCTGCTGCCCCAACACACGGCATTGAAGACGATGGCCACTGGCCACCAGCGGTTGGTAGAATATTTGCAGCATCTCACTGCATATGTTGAAGGAGCGGAGCCTTCTCAGAAAATACAGCCAGAGACTCTGTCCCTTCTTGACCGGGCCTCAGCGTTCCTGGACCAGTCCAGTCTACTGTCCAGCTACACTCTGAGGTCTTTGTACTCCCTGGCAAACTGCACATCCACCCCCATTGTCTCCATGACAACGGGCCTTGAAGGCCGAGATCAGACTGAAGCCTAAAGAACCATTTAGTCACCAGAAATGTGGCGATTCTTTGTGTATTGTCTGGGTGAAGTCTACATTAAACTACAATCATTGCACTAATAGATCATTCTGCTTATCTATAGTATGATTTTACTATCATTGCAAGTAAAATAAAGGTTGTAAATGTAAAGATTTTCACGGTGCCCAGGTACACATGTAACATCATCATTTCCATGTAATCTATTTTCTCCTACATGCCCCCCTGATTCTCCTTCCACCCACCCACACACTCTGGGTGATCACACCAACCAGTAGCGTGTGTTATTGATGTGGGAAGCAGCTCGGTGCACTGGGGTGAATGAGTATTTGCCGGCACACAGAGCAAAGGAAGTCAAGTGGAGCTTATTGTCGTCGACACAAGCACGATGCAGCTGCAATGAAAGTCCTGCCTGCAGCAGCATCACACGCACACACAAAACATAACTGGAGTAACTCAGCGGGCCAGGCAGCATCTGTGGAGAAATGGAATGGGTGGCGTTTCGGATTGAGGCCCATTCCCTTTCTCCAGAGATGCTGTCTGACCCACAGAGTTACTCCAGCTTTTTGTGTCTATCCTCAGTTAAAACCAGCATCTGCAGTTCCTTCCTTCAGAAACATAGTTTTGTTTTGTTTAGTTTAGAGATACAGTGTGGAAACAGGCCCTTCAGCCCACCGAGTCCATGCCGACCAGCGATTTTTACCTGGACACTAATTCTATCTTACATTAGGACATCAAAAGTAGGTGCAGGAGTAGGCCATATGGCCCTATGATCATGGCTAATCATCCATAATCAGTAGTAGACAAAAATAAATGCTGGAGAAACTCAACGGGCGAGGCAGCATCTATGGGGAGAAGGAATAGGCACCGTTTTGGGTCTCGGCCTGAAACGTCACCTATTCCTTCTCCCCACAGATGCTGCCTCACCCGTTGAGTTTCTCCACATTTTTTGTCTACTTTCAATTTTTCCAGCATCTGCAGTTCCTTTTTACACATCTAAAATCAGTACCCCGTTCCTGCTTTCTCCCCATATCCCTCGATTCCATTAGCCCCAATTCTTTACAGAAGCCAATTAACCTACAAACTCCAGTCCAATTTTCCAAATGATACAAAACAAGAAAGAGTTGTTGGTAGACAAAAATGCTGGAGAAACTCAGCGGGTGCAGCAGCATCGATGGAGCGTAGAAACATAGAAACATAGAAATTAGGTGCAGGAGTAGAGGCCATTTGGCCCTTCGAGCCTGCACCATTCGCCATTCAATATGATCATGGCTGATCATCCAACTCAGTATCCCGTACCTGCCTCCTCTCCATACCCCCTGATCCCCTTAGCCACAAGGGCCACATCTAACGCCCTCTTAAATATAGACAATGAACTGGCCTTGACTACCCTCTGCGGCAGAGAGTTCCAGAGATTCACCACTCTCTGTGTGAAAAAAAGTTCTTCTCATCTCGGTTTTATAGGATTTCCCCCTTATCCTTAAGCTGTGACCCCTTGTCCTGGACTTCCCCAACATCGGGAGCAATCTTCCTGCATCTAGCCTGTCCAACCCCTTAAGGAGCGAAGGAAATAGGCAACGTTTTGGGCCGAAACCCGGAATTGCTGAGTTTCTCCAGCATTTTTGTGTACCTTCGATTTTCCAGCATCTGCAGTTCCTTCTTGAACAAGAAAGAGTTGTTTACTTTTGTGCTTCAATTGTGTGGTGCTGAAATATTGAATTCAATTTCCAAGCATTGAAGAGTGAAGTCGGAGAAGGTTGTCTCCCTCTGATGGCAACGTTGGTGACTACGTTGTGGTGCGGTTACATAACAACAAGGCTTGCGAAGTTGCGTAATGAATAATTCATATACACGTCTCATATTCCTCTCTCGATTGTTTTGATGGGAGGGGAGTTGCCCCAATCATCTTCACGTTAGCTAACACTGTTCATGTCGTACAGCTCTCTGGAGTTACGGAGAGTCGGGTTGTCAAGGAAGACTCTCTCTAACGTCTACCGGTGCAAAAGTCTAGAGCATGCTGACCGGTTGCATCGTGGCTTGGTTCGGCAACTTGAGCGCCCTGGAGAGGAAGAGACTACAAAAAGTAGTAAACACTGCCCAGTCCATCATCGGCTCTGACCTCCCTTCCACCGAGGGGATTTATCGCAGTCGCTGCCTCAAAAAGGCTGGCAGTATCATCAAAGACCCACACACCATCCTGGCCACACACTCATCTCCCTGCTACCTTCAGGTAGAAGGTACAGGAGCCTGAAGACTGCAACAACCAGGTTCAGGAATAGCTACTTCCCCACAGCCATCAGGCTATTAAACCTGGCTCCGACAAAACTCTGATTATTAATAACCACTTTCTGTTATTTGCACTTAACCAGTTTATTTATTCATGTGTGTGTATATTTATATCATGGTATATGGACACACTGATCTGTTTTGTAGTAAATGCTACTATTTTCTGTTGTGCTTAAGCAAAGCAAGAATTTCGTTGTCCTATACAGGGACACATGACAATAAACTCACTTGAACTTGAACTTAAACACTGGGGAAATACCAGGTGATTATACTCCGGGAAAAGTTAGTGTGGTGCAGAAATAATATGGTCTGTGACATTGTGAAGCCCTTATGTTTAAAGTTTATTGACAGAACATGATGCCGCTGACATCTGCTTTGGTGCCACCTCCTGCACCCACACACAACTCACCGACCTCATCCACTTCACCACCAACTTCCACCCGGCACTCAAATACACCTGGACCATTTCCGACACTTCCCTACCATTTCTTGACCTCACTTTTGTCCACCTATGATGCCGCTGGCAATGTCCCAAACATCATTGCCTCAGGACAGAGGCGACAACTCAGAGGCGATCTAAAGGGCCTGTCCCACTTGCGTGATTTTCTCGGCGACTGCCGGCACCCGTCATAGTCGCTGCAGGTCGCCGAAAATGTTCAACATGTCGAAAATCCAGCGGCGACCAGAAAAAGGTGCGAATCTTTGGGCGACGACTCACAGCCGTACAGGCGTCTCCCCGCGCAGTTTGATTATGTATTGTTACAATTTGACATAGAACAGGGAATTACAGAACTGAGACATCTAGGCATTAATTTATCATTCAACCAACTAAAGTGAAATAGAGATTGAGATCATTATCTGTTCATTGTTATTCACATTGCATGACTCCTGATGGTGAGAGATTACAGTGTGTAAATAGTCTGCTTGATGTCCCACATTACGATTGGCAGTGACTACACTTCTGAAGCACTTTATCTCAAAGTGTTATGACACCCTCGCACAGTGATCTTCGAGTTTTAAAGATGCAGGATGGAAACAGGCCATTCAGGCCATCGAATCGATGCTGACCATCGGCCACCCACTCACACTAGCTCTACGTCGGAAGGAAGGAAAGGAACTGCAGATGCTGGTTTACACCAAAGATAAGACACAAAATGCTGTAGAGCTACTAGGACTTGATGTTTCAATCCCTGTGATAAGCCGGCACTCTTGCTATTTGCAGTGGGATTGGAGCGGTGAAGGGTCGGGTAGGTATGTCATGGGGTGGGCAACCACCTTCTTTGACGTTTCATTCATAAACTCACAACATCTCCAGAGGGCTGAAGGGTGATACCTGGCGACCCAGGTATAACCCCCCTCCCCCACCTCAATTCCACAACCTCCTGTCTTCATCTTGAAGCCCAATTGTTGTCTCTCCTGTTGATCCAAATCCAATTGCTGCTTTTTTTCTAGAGAATTTGATAATGATTTGATTGCTTTTGTTGGAGGGAGCGACCTCTCACCCCCATTTTCTTTAATAGCCTGGTCATAAATGTTGCAACAAATCCCCTGCATCCCACTTCGACAGGGAAAATCTTGGTCCTCCAGACATTCTGGGAAGCTGCCTGTCCCCCGCTGAGTTACTCCAGCATTTTGTGTCACACTAGCTAGTTCTGTTTTCACATCCACTCCCCACACATGAGGGGCAACTTACAGTGGTCAGTTAACCTACAAACCAGCACGTCTTTAGGAGGTGGGATGAAACCAGAGCACCCGGAGGAAACCCACGTGGTCACAGAGAGAGCGTATAAACGGTAGCACCAAAGATCGGGATCGAACTAGTTTTACCTGCAACATTGCCCTGATCTGAAAGGTTCATTAAATGTAAGTTTTTTTTAATTTGAGTTACAATCAACAATGCATCTGGCAATGAACAGTTCCCTCTGTTCAAAGGGTTACAATGCTTTTCCAGCCTCCCTATTTGAATGTCACATTGCTTTGTCCTTTCTCAGTCATCGCCAATGCTCCCAGTCACACACTCGTTGGGCAGTGGTGGATTATTCTTGTTGTGCACTCCCAGCGTTAAGGAGAACAAAAGCATTTTCCTTCCAGGAACAGTCTATGACCAGAGGGCACAGCCTCAGAATAAAAGGACGTACCTTCAGGAAGGAGACGAGGGGGGATTTCTTTAGCCAGAGGGTGGTGAATCTGTGGAATTCATGGCCACAGGCAGCTGCGGAGGCCAAGTCGGTGGCTATTTTTAAGGCGGAGATGGATAGATTCTTGATTAGTACGGGTGTCAGGGAGAAGGCAGGAGAATGGGGTTAGGAGGGAGAGATAGATCAGCCATGATTGAATGGTGGAGTAGACTCAATGGGCCGAATGGCCTAATTCTGCTCCTAGAACTTATAAACTTCTCAGGCATATTGGGACCATTCACTTAAGTCCCTTTAGAATAGTTTCACTGATATAGCCAACAATCTAAGCCTCTAACACAGGCACCAGAGTGGTGATGATTTACACAATCTGAAATTATATTGAGCAGATAATTTCACTTTCAATCTGATTCAAATGGAAATATTACTTTTGGTTATTACGTATTATGCAGTAATATCATTTCACATAAATAACATGATTTACCATGTGATTTATTTGGTATAATAGTCTCCCAAACTTGTCATGTGCTACGACCAAGAACTAAATCTCTTTGATTGATTGAAAGGTACAAGAAGGCCCTTCAGCCCACCGAGTCCATGCCGACCATCGATCACCTGTTCACACTACATCTCCCACTTTGGTATCCACTCCATACCCAAAGGGAACAATTTACCGCGGGCCAATTAACCTACAAACACACACACACACACGCGCCTTTGGGATTGTGGGAGGAAACCAGAGCCCCTGGAGGAAACCCACGCGGTCACAGGGAGAACGTGCAAACTCCACACAGACAACACCGGAGTTCAGGATCGAACCCAGGTCTCTGGTGCTGTGAGGCAGCAACTCTCCCCACTGCGCCAGATGAATAATATAAACTGGTATCTAACAACAATAAACAGCAGACAAAAGTTGAAAACATACCTCAAGTTTGTCGATGTGTGAAGAGGGATAATTGAGGCTTTTAATTTGTGGAAATGAAAGTCCATATTCCAGCATTTTGATCGTACACAACTTTCACTCACAGGTTTGGATCTCACTGTTGTAAAACCCCTTGAACATCACCAGCCAAACTGATCACACCATCACTACATTCAAATAACCCCAAGATGAGATAAGACTGAGTGACTCCAGCATTTTGTGTCTGTTTAAGACAAGATTTTTCAGCTTGTGTTAGCAGCAACTGATGGTGATGGTGATGTTGATGCTGTGAAGACAAGGGTTTTTGGTGAATGCTCCACTGAAGATGCCCCATCTGTACCTGTGAGGATGGGATATTAATCTGACTGTGATCTCACTCCTGGAGTCTAACAGGTGCAGCTTGCAGCATTGATTGGTGACCAGGTGAATGCACTATAGTGCAGATGACTCCCCCTCACTGCCTCAGTCCCTGCATTACCCCCACAATTGTTGCTTCCCAAGATGGCGCCCAACACAGGCGACCATTTGCCACAAACTCAGATCTACAATCACATATTATGATCACTCCACACTCTTTAACCTCCACTCCTACAGCAACATCTCTTGCCTTGCACTGAACGTTATTCCCTTATCCTGTGTCCCTCCACAGTCAATGTCTCCATTCCGCTGACTGGTTAGCACGCAACAACAGCTGTTCACTGTACCTCGGTACACGTGACAATAAACTAAACTGAACTGGACACCAACGGGATCGGTTTCCCATCAGGAACAATGACTGGACAACATATCGATCATATAAACATTCAAATAAACTGCACCCTCTGTATTTGCTGCTCCCTCCTTCGAACCACACTTAATCTTGCACTAAACATTATTCCCTTTACACTGTGGACGGCTAGATTGTAGTCATGTAGACATTCTGCTGACTGCATAGCTCGCAACAAAAACCTTGCTGTACCTCGTACACAGGACAATAATAAAACAAAACTATCCCAGGTTTTCCCACTCCCTCCTCCATATGGAACAGCTACTTCCCTCTTAACCTCAGGACAGTTTCGTCCCTTCTGTTTTAGTTTTTAGTTTAGAGTTACAGCTCGGAAACAGGCCCTTCGGCCCACCAGGTCCGTGCCGACCAGCGATCCCCACACATTAACACCGTCCTACACACAATTTTTACATTTACCAAGCCAATTGACCTACACACCTGCACGTCTTTGGAGTGTGGGAGGAAACGGAAGATCTCGGAGTAACCCCACACAGGTCACGGGGAGAACGTGCAAACTCCGTACAGACAGCACCCGTAGTTGGGATCGAACCCGGTTCCCCCGGAGCTGTATTCGCTTTATGGCAGCAACTCTACCGCTGCCCCAAAGTGTCGCCGCTGAGTTCAGGTTTGTGAATGGTCCTTCCATAAGCCAGGGAACTTTCTACAGCGGACATTGGACTTTGTCTGTGGAACTGATGAGTTACAATGCCCAGAACTATAGTCCACAGAAACAAAGAAAGGCAGATGTTGGTCAATACACAAACGGACACAGAGTGCTGGAGTAACTCAGCGGGTCAGGCAGCATCTGTGGAGAACATGGATAGGTGACGTTTCACAGAGTGCTGGAGTAACTCAGCGGGTCAGGCAGCATCTGTGGAGAACATGGATAGGTGACGTTTCACAGAGTGCTGGAGTAACTCAGCGGGTCAGGCAGCATCTGTGGAGCTAAGGAAATAGGCAACGTTTCGGGCCGAAACCCATAAGGGTTTCGGCCCGAAACGTTGCCTATTTCCAGAAGGATTTCGGCCCGAAACGTTGCCTATTTCCTTAGCTCCATAGATGCTGTTGCACCATAACTGAGTGGGTCAGGCAGCATCTGTGGAGAACATGGATAGATGATGTTTCACAGAGTGCTGGAGTAACTCAGCGGGTCAGGCAGCATCTGTGGAGAACATGGATAGGTGACGTTTCACAGAGTCCTGGAGTAACTCAGCGGGTCAGGCAGCATCTGTGGAGAACATGGATAGGTGACGTTTCACAGAGTGCCGGAGTAACTCAGCGGGTCAGGCAGCATCTGTGGAGCTAAGGAAATAGGCAACGTTTCGGGCCGAAACCCGTAAGGGTTTCGGCCCTAAACGTTGCCTATTTCCAGAAGGATTTCGGCCCGAAACGTTGCCTATTTCCTTAGCTCCATAGATGCTGCTGCACCATAACTCAGCGGGTCAGGCAGCATCTGTGGAGAACATGGATAGGTGACGTTTCACAGAGTGCTGGAGTAACTCAGCGGGTTAGGCAGCATCTGTGGAGAACATGGATAGGTGACGTTTCACAGAGTGCTGGAGTAACTCAGCGGGTCAGGCAGCATCTGTGGAGAACATGGATAGGTGACGTTTCACAGAGTGCCGGAGTAACTCAGCGGGTCAGGCAGCATCTGTGGAGCTAAGGAAATAGGCAACGTTTCGGGCCGAAACCCGTAAGGGTTTCGGCCCGAAACGTTGCCTATTTCCAGAAGGATTTCGGCCCGAAACGTTGCCTATTTCCTTAGCTCCATAGATGCTGCTGCACCATAACTCAGCGGGTCAGGCAGCACCTGTGGAGAACATGGATAGGTGACGTTTCACAGAGTGCTGGAGTAACTCAGCGGGTTAGGCAGCATCTGTGGAGAAGATGGAGAGGTGACGTTTCACAGAGTGCTGGAGTAACTCAGCGGGTCTGGCAGCATCTGTGGAGAACATGGATAGGTGACGTTTCACAGAGTGCTGGAGTAACTCAGCGGGTGCAGCAGCATCTGTGGAGAACATGGATAGGTGACGTTTCACAGAGTGCTGGAGTAACTCAGCGGGTCAGGCAGCATCTGTGGAGAACATGGATAGGTGACGTTTCACAGAGTGCTGGAGTAACTCAGCAGGTCAGGCAGCATCTGTGGAGAACATGGATAGGTGACGCATTTGGGTCAAGAACCTTTCCCTTTTCTCAATCTATTGTCCTTGAGTTTAATTTTATTTATGTGTGTAATTCTGTGTGGATAGCAGGCAGTGCAAAGCTCTTCACTGTACCTCAGTACATGTTCTAAACCTAAAAATACCATCAAGCTGGAACGAGTACATTTCCCTCGATAGACACTGCCTGACTCAGTGAGTTCCTCAAGTACTTTTGTTTAACCATAATACCACATCTTTTCGGACGTTCTTTTAGGAAGGAGATAAGAAGGAATTTCTTTAGTCAGAGGGTGGTGAATCTGTGGGATTCTTTGCCACAGACGGCTGTGGAGGCCACAAGTCAGTGGATAATTTTAAGGCAGAGAGATCGATAAATCCTTGATCAGTACGGGTGTCAGGAGTTATGGGGAGAAGGCAGGAGAATGGGGTTGAGTGGGAGAGATAGATCAGCCATGATTGAATGGCGGAGTAGACTTGATGGGCCGAATGGCCTAATTCTGGTCCTATCCCTTACGACCTTATGATCTCCTTCCAGGTTCAGTAACATAGATACAAACACACAGCACAAATGGCAGAAGTTCGTTACTGCATATTATTTTCAAGATAGTTTTTGTTTGATAGGTGTCCATGAGTTCCGTGCTCTGGTCCATTCTGTTGGGGTCGATGTGCATCCAATACAACACCTTGATGAATCCACCCGTGACCTTTGAAGGTCCGCCTTGCCCCGTTGCTGTGCTAGGTGGGCTGGGGAAGATGCAAGGATGTTGTGGGAATGGGGCATCCTGGATCTGCTGTTGGGTTGTCACAGGCATAAGTGTGCAATGGAGTGTGGCCCGTAGGAGACGTTGTACACACTCTGGTACATCGTATGATGTCGCAGCTTCTGGTTGTGCAACTTTGCCATCTTCTCTTGCACGAGGCCAAAGTTAGTAGGCGGAGCTGTGAGGAAACAAATTCCAGAAAAAAATTGTAATGAAAGGAAGGTAGACAGACACAAGATGCTGGAGTAACTGAGTGGGACAGGCAGCATCTCTGGAGAGAAGGAATAGGCAATAGACAATAGGTGCAGGAGTAGGCCATTTGGCCCTTCGAGCCAGCACCACCATTCAATGTGATCATGGCTGATCATCCCCAATCAGTACCCCGTTCCTGCCTTCCCCCCATATCCCCTGACTCCGCCCTATCTAGCTCTCTCTTGAAAGCATCCAGAGAACCTGTTTGTGGCAGAGAATGGGTGAGATTTCGGGTCGAGACCCTTCCTCAGACTGATTGAACTGCAGATGCTGGTTTACGAAGGTTTCCGACCAGAAATGTCACCCATACAAGACATGCATTGTCTTTCCGCTGACTGGTTAGCAGGTAACACAAGCTTTTCACTGTACCTGTGACTATAAACTAAACTCAAGCTGAAACTATCCATGTGTAAGAAACATAGAAACATAGAAACATAGAAATTAGGTGCAGGAGTAGGCCATTCGGCCCTTCGAGCCTGCACCGCCATTCAATATGATCATGGCTGATCATCCAACTCAGAGATGAGATGTAAGAAAGAACTGCAGATGCTGGATAAATCGAAGGTAGACAAAAAATGCTGGAGGAACTCAGCGGGTGAGGCAGCATCTATGGAGCGAAGGAATAGGTGACATTTTCTTCTCTCCAAAGATGCTGCCTGACCCGCTGAGTTCCTCCAGCATTTTGGGTTTACCATTAAATACAAAAACAACTTCTGTTACAACAGCTTACATTTATCTATAACCTTACAATGTGATAAAAAGTCAAATGTGCGAATCTAACAAAACGAACTGCGCACTGATATTCCATGTGACATGTCCGTATAGATTCATAGATTGTATAAAAAGGCCCTTTGGCCCAACTTGCCCACACCGACCAACATGCTCCAGCTACACGTCCCACCTGCTGCCGTTTGACCCATATCCTCCAAACCTGTCCTATCCATGTACCTGTCTAATTGCTTATTTGACGTTGCGATAGTCCCAGTCTCAACTACCTCCTCCGGCAGCTCGTTCCATACACCCACCAAGTTACCCCTCAGATGCCTATAAAATCTGTCCCCCTTCACCTTGAACCCATGTCCTCTGGTCCTCGATTCACCTACTCTGGGCAAGAGAGGGAGTGCAGAGAAGGTTCACCAGACTGATTCCTGGGATGTCAGGACTGTCTTATGAAGAAAGACTGGATAGACTTGGTTTATACTCTCTAGAATTTAGGAGATGAGAGGGGATCTTATAGAAACTTACAAAATTCTTAAGGGGTTGGACAGGCTAGATGCAGGAAGATTGTTCCCGATGTTGGGGAAGTCCAGGACAAGGGGTCACAGCTTAAGGATAAGGGGGAAATCCTTTAAAACCGAGATGAGGAGAACTTTTTTTACACAGAGAGTGGTGAATCTCTGGAACTCTCTGCCACAGAGGGTAGTTGAGGCCAGTTCATTGGCTATATTTAAGAGGGAGTTAGATGTGGCCCTTGTGGCTGAGGGCATCAGAGGGTATGGAGAGAAGGCAGGTACGGGATACTGAGTTGGATGATCAGCCAAAAACTCAGCGGGTGCAGCAGCATCTATGGAGCGTAGGAAATAGGCAACGTTTCGTTCCGAAACCCTTCGGGTTTCGACCCGAAACGTTGCCTATTTCCTTTGGGTTTCGGCCCTATTTGAGGCCAGTTGAGGCCACAGTTCATTGGCTATATTTAAGAGGGAGTTTGATGTGGCCCTTGTGGCTAAAGGGATCAGGGGGTATGGAGAGAAGGCAGGTACGGGATACTGAGTTGGATGATCAGCCATGATCATATTGAATGGCGGTGCAGGCTCGAAGGGCCGAATGGCCTCTACTCCTGCACCTAATTTCTATGTTTCTATGAGACTCTGTGCATCCACCCGATCTATTTGTCTCATCATTTTGATCGTATCCATTCTCTGAACATGTGGCTGTCCCCTGGAACCTCTCCACACCTACTCACAGCCCACACTGCCACCTAGCTTTGAATCATATATGGTGGCTGTAACCCAATGATGTGCAGCAAGGAACTGCAGATAGATACTGGTTTATACCCTAGATAGACACAAAATGCTGGAGTAACTCAGCGGGTCAGGCAGCATCTGTGGAGAGAAGGGATGGGTGATGTTTCGGGCTGGGACCTTCCCTCAGACTTCACTCTGTGTCCTTTTGACCACCCTATCTACCTGTGAAGCCATTTTGTACCTGTACTCCAGATCCCTCTCGTTCCCCAGAGACCTACCATTCACTGTGTAGGTCCTGCCCATGTTAGACTTTCCAAAATGCAACACCTCATATTCCTCAGTATCACATCGTATAACACCACTGTCATATCTGCCTCCACCACCACCCCTGGCAGCACGTTCCAGGCACCCACCATCCGTTATGTAAACAAAGTTCCCCACACATCTCCTTTAACCTTACACCTCTGACCTTAAAGCTATGCTTGACCTTCTTTGACGTTCCCCCTCCTCACCGCACGGATAGAAACATAGAAATTAGGTGCAGGAGTAGAGGCCATTCGGCCCTTCGAGCCTGCACCGCCATTCAATATGATCATGGCTGATCATCCAACTCAGTATCCCGTACCTGCCTTCTCTCCATACCCTCTGATCCCCTTAGCCACAAGGGCCACATCAAACTCCCTCTTAAATATAGCCAATGAACTGTGGCCTCAACTGGCCTCAAATGGGGCCGAAACCCAAAGGAAATAGGCAACGTTTCGGGTCGAAACCCGAAGGGTTTCGGGACGAAACGTTGCCTATTTCCTACGCTCCATAGATGCTGCTGCACCCGCTGAGTTTTTGGCTGATCATCCAACTCAGTATCCCGTACCTGCCTTCTCTCCATACCCCCTGATCCCCTTAGCCACAAGGGCCACATCTAACTCCCTCTTAAATATAGCCAATGAACTGTGGCCTCGACTACCCTCTGCGGCAGAGAATTCCAGAGATTCGCCACTCTCTGTGTGAAAAAAGTTCTTCTCGTCTCGGTTTTAAAGGATTTCCCCCTTGTCCTTAAGCTGTGACCCCTTGTCCTGGACTTCCCCAACATCGGGAACAATCTTCCTGCATCTAGCCTGTCCAACCCCTTAAGAATTTTGTAAGTTTCTATAAGATCCCCTCTCAATCTCCTAAATTCTAGAGAGTATAAACCAAGTCTATCCAGTCTTTCTTCATAAGACAGTCCTGACATCCCAGGAATCAGTCTGGCATCTGAAATGGCTGGAAAGTGGATTCTATGTTGTTCCGTAGAGTGATACATTGTGGGAACAGGCCCTTTGGCCCAACTGGCCCATGCCAACTAAAGTGTTACATTTTGGCCTAATGTATATACTACGTATGTAAAAGACGTACCTATTATTGGGTAATCTGTTCGTTCAGGACGCCAAACCACATTTCTCTTATCCCACGTACGCAGTGGAGGCAGGCACGGGTTTGGCCGTTTGTTCATTGCTTCATCGTAATGACTCACGAGATACCAGGAGCGAGGGATGTCGTGGTGAGAGAAGAAAACTGAAAGGGGGACGCCCTGAAACAGAAGCCACATTATCTATGTCGGCAGGAACTGCAGATGCTGCTTTAAACTGAAGATAGACACAAAAAGCTGGAGTAAAGGGCCTGTCCCATTGGGCTGTCATTCACGAGACAGCCTAGTACTGACTCACGTGTGTCATCATGTGTCTGGAGCGAGTGACGACATTTCAATACCCAGTTTATGATATTTATGGTGATTTTCTAAAATTTTCCAGTTGCTTGAGTGGTGCTAGCAATTGGAAACACTGCGGATGTGATGCCCCTATTCAAAAAACGAGGTGAATGAAAAGTAACAAGCTGCAGAACAAATTAATCTGAGGGAAGGAACTGCAGATGCTGGTTTAAATTGAAGATAGACACAAAATGCAGGAGTAACTCAGCGGGACCGGCAGCATCTCTGGAGAGAAGGAATGGGGGATGTTTCAGTCTGAAGAAGGGTCTCGACACGAAACGTCACCCTGTCCCAACTTGGCCGGCATTTACGCAACAGGGCGGTGGAGTGCGAAGATTTAGTGCAGCACGGAATCCTGGCACGCTACGCGATACCACGAGCAACTCCACACTCCTCCACGCCACTCCATGCGCCCGTTCCTGCTACCCACATGCTACCCACACGCTATCCACACGCTACCCACACGCTACCCACACGCTACCCACACGCTATCCACACGCTACCCACACGCTACCCACACACTACCCACACGCTACCCACACACTACCCACACGCTACCCACACGCTACCCACACGCTATCCACACGCTACCCACACGCTACCCACACGCTACCAGGTCGTGTAAATGGCGCGCAGTTGACGGCCAAGTGGGACAGGCAGCATCTCTGGAGTTAAGGAATAGGTGACGTATCAAGTCGATATTTCAGGTCTGAAGAACGAGAGCTCTATCTAACTCTCTCCTAAATCCATCCAGTGACTTGGCCTCCACTGCCCACTGTGGCAGGGAATTCCACAAATTCACAACTCTCTGGGTGGGAAAGTTTTTTTCTCACCTCAGTCTTAAATGGCCTCCCCTTTATTCTAAGACGGTGTGTGGCCCCTGGTTCTGGACTCGCCCAACATTGGGACCATTTTTCCTGCATCTAGCTTGTCCAGTCCTTTTATAATTGTATATGTTTCTATAAGAACTCCCCCTCATCCTTCTAAACTCCAGTGAATACAAGCCTAACCGTACAGACAGCAACCGTAGTCAGGGTTGAGCCCGGGTCTCTGATACTGTGAGGCAGCAACTCTATCTATCGCGGCACCACTTCTCACCTTGTGCTTCTGCCGGATCAAAATCTTCTCCTTGACATCGGCCGGCACGAACGGGTAGCGCTTGTAATCGGCTCGATACGTGGTGGTCCCAAAGCACGATCCCTTGATGAACTGCAAGAGGCAAAGAGGCAGAGAGTGATACAGCGTGGAAACAGGCCCTTCTGCTCAACTTGCCCACATCGGCCAACATGTCCCAATCTACACTCATCTCACCTGTTTAAGAAGAAACTGCAGGTGCTGGAAAATCAAAGGTAGACAAAAATGCTGGAGAAACTCAGCGGGACAGCCAGCATCTGTGGAGAGAAGGAATGGGAGACATGTCGGGTCAAGACCCTTGTCAAGGTCTGAAGAATGGTCTTGGCCCGAAACGCCTCTCATTCCATCTCTCCAGAGATGCTGCCTGTCCCGCTGAGTTACTCCAGCATGTTGTGTCTATCTTTGGTTTAAACCGGCATCTGCAGTTCCTGCTGACTGACGACAGAACAAGGCAAGCAGGACGAACATTGGAGAGAGCTCGTGATTAGTGTTTGTGATCATTCAAAGTACCACACGCGTGGTCCATGTACAACACGCGTGGTCCATGTACAACACGTGTGGTCCATGCATGGTCCATGTACAACACGCGTGGTCCGTGTACAACACGCATGGTCCATGCACAACACGCGTGGTCCATGTACAACATGTGTGGTCCATGTACAACACGCGTGGTCCATGTACAACACACGTGGTCCATGTACAACACGCGTGGTCCATGTACAACACACGTGGTCCATGTACAACAACACCTGGACAGTAGAATCGGGAAGGAAAAGGAATATTTTGAAATTTTGAAACGGCACGGGTGATGCAATCTTGTGCAAGGCCATTGTGGATCAGTTTCCGCTGCAGCTTCTGCCCGTCCCAAAGCTCATCTCATCCCTCCTCCTGCAACCCGCTGCTAGTACAGGCTAGGGTGGTGTATGATGGGCAGATGGGTGGGGAGGGGGAGAGGGAGGGAAGGCATGGAGAGGGGGGGCAGTGCTTGGGGGGGGAGGAGAGCTTTGGGAGGGGGGGGGGGGGGGGAGGGTGGGGGGGGGGGGGAGAGGGGGGTTGGGTGGGTTGATCAAACCAAGAAGTTCTCAAGGCAGCAACGAGTGGGGAAGGGAAGTTGCGACAGGCGGTGGGGTCATTTTGTAACCGGTGAAAAAGTCGAATAATTGATAGAATTAAAGACGCGGCGTGGGAACAGGCCCTTCGGCCCACTGAGCCCGTGCCAACCCATTCCCATTAAGGTCTCGACCACAAACGCCACCCATTCATTCCTTCTCTCCAGAGACGCTGCCTGTCCGTCCCGCTGAGTTACTCCAGCAATAGTGTCTACTCTCTCTCCCTCCCTCCATCACACACACACATTGAGCGCCTCGTGTGTGAGTGTTGGTGCCGCTGCTCCGTTTTCTCACCTTCAGCCGATCCTCCGCCCAGTTGCCGACCAGCACCTTGTTCACATAGTGTTGCTGGATTCTCCAGCCCGGCGCGGACTGCACGGGGTCCGGGCCGAACCGGTCCTCCAGGTGTCGGGGACAATTCTCTGTCTCTGTCTCTGTCATCCCCGGCGTCGTGTGTATCTAGACACGCGGGTCTCACTGGGAATAATGTATCAGTGGCCAGTGTGTCAGTGTCAGTGTAACAATGTATCACAGTCAGTGTAACAATGTATCACAGTCAGTGTGTATCACAGTCAGTGTAACAATGTATCACAAGCAAAGGCAATGTATCAGTCTCAGCCATTGTTTACCGTTTCCATGGAGACTGCCCCCCCAGCAACACTTCACAGGTGGTCGCCCAGCCCAGCCCAGCCCAGCATCCGTGTGTGTGTGTGTGTGTGTGTGTGTGTGTGTGTGTGTGTGTGTGTGTGTGGGACCATTGGCCTCCGCTCTGAGCCCCCCCCCCCCCCCCCTCCCTGGGCTTCTGCCGGGCGTGAGGGGACGAGGGTGGGGAAGAAGCCCCCATACCATGGGGGAGAAGGTTGCCCGGGTCTCCTCTCTACGGGACCAGCTGCCGGATGAGGTAGTTGAGGCTGGAATTATCCCAGCGGTTAAGAACCAGTTTGACTGGTACATGGATAGGGCAGGTTTGGAGGGATATGGGCCAAACGCAGGCAGGTGGGACTAGTGTAGCTGGGGCATGTTGGGCGGCGTGGGCAGGTTGGGCCGAAGGGCCTGTTTCCACACTGTATCACTCTATGACTCTATTCTCTATACACCAGACTCTGTATAAATCTGTTTGCAGCTACTTGCGTTGGTTCCATCAGGTGACTATACCTTGTCTCCCACCTTCTCCCACACGGACAGACTAATCTCCAGGTTGCAGATCTGCGCTGGTCCTACTTGTTGTAACAGAGACCAGTACAGCACAAGTACAGGCCCTTCGGCCCACAATGTCTGTGTTGAACATGATGCCAAGTCCATCTCTTGTCTACCTGACATGGACCCAAAATGCTGGAGTAACACAGCGGGTCAGGCAGCATCTGAGCTGTCCCAACAATAACTTAGAGACCAGTCCTGAACTACTATCTACCTCATTAGAGAGCCTGGGACTATCTTTGATCGGACTTTACCTTGCACTAAACATTATTCACCTTATTCCCTTTATCATGTATCTGTCCACAGTAAATGGTTCGATTGTAATCATGTATTGTCTTTCCGCTGACTGGTTAGCACGCAACAAAATCTTTTCACTGTACCTCGGTACACGTGACAATAAACTAAACGCAATAAACTCAACGTATAATCTTTATGTTTACAGGAAAGGTAATGTTTTTATAAAATCCATCACGAGTAAATCAGCACTGTACAAATACCAGAACTTGAATCTTAATATATTTAGTCTGAATGAATACATTGCTGAATATTTTTACACCATATATATTACCATAGGAAGCAGGACAATTGTGCACACACTGTACTGCAGATATATCACAAAAGATAGACACAAAATGCTGGAGTAACTCAGCGGGTCAGGCAGCATCTGTGGAGAGAAGGAATAGGTGATGTTTCAGGTCTGAAGAAGGGTCTCGACCCGAAACGTCACCCATTCCTTCTCCCCACAGATGCTGCCTGACCCGCTGAGTTACTCCAGCTTTTTCTGTCCACCTGCAGATATATTATATGTCCTTAAGGAAGGCCACAATGTTGTCCACAGCCAGTTTTCCAGATGGGAATGTCAGGTAGCCATTATCAAAGAAGCTGACGATCCCATGGAAACCGTCGGGAATGTGGTGCCAGGAGACGGGAACGCCGTTATCTTCCAGTCTCTTTTTGAACAGAAGTCCATCGTCCCGAAGCACGTCGAACTGGCAGGTGAGGATGTAGGCGGGGGGCATCTTGCTGATGGCAGCATCGCTAGCCAGGAGAGGGGAGAATGTCGGCTCCAAGCTCCGTTTAAGGAGGTCCACTGCTTCATTGTCTGGGGTCTGGGGAGGGCTGGGACGGTGACCACCAGCCTTGAACTGGTCGGGGATGAGATCACCATTGATCCACTTCCTGTAGGCAGCTCGGAGCTCCAGGGGCAGGTGCTGTCCATCCACCACCTCCTCTCCCAGTGACACCTCGCCGTTCAGGTAGTGCAGGTAGAAGAAGGCCATGCGCGTGCGGAAGAGGAGCGGCACGCACTGGTTCTGGCGGTAGGAGGGGAGGGTGAAGTCCACCATCTGCAGAGCAGGGTAGATCATCACCTGGGCTCGGAGTGGGGGCAGCTCCGGGCTCTCCTGCTCCAGCCCGGACACTCTCAGGCACACGGCCGCAGTGAGATTGCCGCCCGCACTGTCCCCGCTCACCACTATCCTGCTGTTGTCCACCGTGTAGTCGGCTGCTGTCCGGATGAAGTGTAGAGTGGCCGTCAGGCAGTCGTCCAGCTGGGCGGGGTATCTGTGCTCAGGGGCAAGGCGGTACCTGGGACAAACCAGCCAGAGCCCACAGTTATAGTCACACAGTCATACAGCATGGAAACAGGCCATTGGGCCCATCTACATGTGTGTAGCATGCAAGGCAAAGCATTTCACTGTAGCAAACTATCTTTGAACATGATAGGGCAGCACGGTGGCGCAGTAGTAAAGCTGCTGCCTCACCGCCAGAGACCCTGGTCCGATCCCGACTACGGGTGCTGTCTGTACGGAGTTTGCACGTTCTCCCAGTGACTTGTGTGGGTTTTCTCCGAGATCTTCTGCTTCCTCCCACACTCCAAAGATGTACAGGTTTGTAGGTTAATTGGCTTGTTATAATTGTAAATTGTCCCTAGTGGGTGTAGGATAGTGTTAGTGTGCGGGGATCGCTGGTCGGCACGGACTCGGTGGGCCGAAGGGCCTGTTTCCATGCTGTATCTCTAAACTCAAACTAAACTTGCCCACACTGACCAACATGTCCCATGACCAACATGTCCCATTTACTCTAGTCCCACCTGCATGCATTAGGCCCATATCTCTCTAAACCTATCCTATCCATGAACCTGTCAAAATGATAGTCCCTGCCTCCTCAGGCAGCTCGTTCCATACACCCACCACCCTTCATCATTCTATACACCTATCAACTAGGGACAAGTTACAATGTTACCGAAGCCAATTAACCTACAAACCTGTATGTCTTTGGAGTGTGGGAGGAAACCGGAGCACCCGGAGAAAACCCACGCAATCATGGGGAGAACGTGCAAACTCCATACAGACAGCACCCGTAGTCAGGATCCAACCTGGGTCTCTGGCGCTGTGAGGCAGCAACTCTACCGCTGTGCCACCACACTGCTGTGAGGGAAAGTCCCCTGTGGAAACCAAATCATTCAGTAGCCGTGATGGTGGGAGCTGAGGTCAAATCTATCAAACGTCACGTCCTGGCCTGCGTAGGGTTAATAATTAGATGAGGATATCTATGAGATAAACTCCCCCAGCACAAAGAACACACACTGGTTTACGGACTTTGAACGTAAGTTACAAATGTTTCACCCACCACACACACAACAGAAAAGCAACAAGTAACAGCAAATGAAAAGTGTTTAAGAAGGAACTGCAGATGCTGGAAAATCAAAGGTAGACAAAAGTGCTGGAGAAACTCAGCGGGTGAGGCAGCATCTATGGAGCGAAGGAAATAGGCGACGTTTTGGGTCGAGACACTTAGTCTGAAGAAGGGTTTCAACCCGAAACGTTGCCTATTTCCTTCGCTCCATAGATGCTGCCTCACCCGCTGAGTTTCTCCAGCATTTTTGTCTACCAACGGCAAATGAAAGTTTAGTTTAGAGATACAGCGTGGAAAGAGGCCCTTCGGCCCACCGAGTCCATGCCGACCCATACACTAGCCCTATCCTACACACACACTAGGGATTATTAACAGAGGTCGATTAACCTACAAACCTGCACGTCTTTGGAGTGTGGGGGGAAACCGAATCACCCGGTGAAAACCCACGCGATCACAGAGAGAACGTGCAAACTCCGTACAGACAGCGCCCGTAGTCAGGGTCGAACTCGGGTCTCTGGCGCTGTGAGGCAGCAACTCTACCGCTGCGCCACCGTGCTGCCCTAAAAAGATGTGTCCTGGCTACGAGGAACCTGAATTTACCTCTGGATTCCTGCTGTAAACGAGGACATTCTGTAGAAATCCAACATAACTGGGGGAGTGGACGTTAAAGGTGAACAACACATATTGTGAATAAAATGGATTCCTGCTGGTAAGTTTCAATGAGGTCCCCCCCCCCCCCCCCCCCCCCCCTCCCCTCATCTTTCTAACCTCCAGCAAGCAGAGGCCCGGTGCCTGCAAACGCTCATCAGACATTAACCCAATCATTCCTGGGATCATTCTCATAAAAGCCTTTCCCCTGTGGACAGAAGCTGCGAATACTCACTCCACAGATACCACCACGGAGCCTGATTCTCGTGCAATATACTGGCACAAGTGGTCGTACTCATCTGAGAAAGAAAACACATTTTAGTTTAGTTTGGCCTGGAGATACAGCACGGAAACAGGCCCTTCGGCCCATCGAGTCTGCTCCGACCAGCGATCCCCGCACATTAACACTATCCTACACACACTAGGGACAATTTAATCTAAAGCCAATTAACCTACAAACCTGTATGTCCTTGGAGTGTGGGAGGAAACCGGAGCACCCGGAGAAAACTCACGGAGGGGAACATTAAAACTGTGTACAGACAGCACCCATAGGCAGGGTCGAACCCGTGTCTCTGGTGCTCTTGAAGCAACAACTCTACTGCTGTGCCACCGCGCTGCCCCTTAGTTACGCAAGGGTAAGTTGGGGGAGAGCTTGTATTATGAATTACAAACATAGAGCCATTCAGCCCATCATACCCCTGCCAGCTCAGGAGGAACCTATCCCACTCCCAGCTGTGTGGGTTACCAGTGGCCAGTGTAGAGGGGGAAGACTGTCCACACTTACTGATGCTGCCAAACACCCAGCCCCCTCCGTGGAAGTACAGGACCCCTCTCCTCCTCCCTGCGGCTCGTGGCAGCGGTCGGTAAACCCTCACGGGGACTCCATCAAACACTTCATCCGTGATCTCCAGCCCGGCTGCCTTCTTGTGTGTTGTTCCCAGCATCTTTCCACGCAGGTATCGGATAACAGCGAGCTGAGACCCAGATCCGAGCCCCAAGCTGTGCACGATGTTACCCTGTAGATTGGGGAATGTTGGTGGGGGGGGGGGAGAGGACAGGGGGAGACAAGAAGCTAAGGCAATAATTCGCAGGGACTGTTTCTTCCCAGCCGTTATCAGGCAACTGAACCAACCCAGCACAACCAGAGAGTAGGAGACAGACACACAACACTGGAGTAACTCAGCGGGTCAGACAGCCTTGCTGAAGAAAAGGAATAGGTGATGTTTTGGGTCGAGACCCTTCACCTATTCCTTTTCTCCAGAGATACTGCCTGACCCGCTGAGTTACTCCAGCTTTTTGTGTCTATCTTCGGTTTAAACCGGCATCTGCAGTTCCTTCCGACTAAACTGAAGAGTGGTCCTGAACTACTATCTACCTCATTTGGTGACCCTCGGACTATCCTTGATCGGACTTTGCTGGCTTTACCTTGCACTAAATGTTATTCCCATATCTCTACACTGTAAATGGCTCGATTGTAATCATGTATTGTCTTTCCACTGACTGGTTAGAACGCAACAAAAGCTTTTCACTGTACCTCGGTACACGTGACATTAAACTAAACTGAATCAAAGCCATACAACACCCTTGGGTCATTCGCAGGAGTGGAGTAAGTCCATGAGCTCATGTCCAGGACAAGGGGTCACAGTCCAGGACAAGGGGTCACAGCTTAAGGATAAGAGGGAAATCCTTTTAAACTGAGATGAGAAGAACTTTTTCCACAGAGGGTAGTTGAGGCCAGTTCATTGGCTATATTTAAGAGGGAGTTAGATGTGGCCCTTGTGGCTAAGGGGATCAGGGGGTATGGAGAGAAGGCAGGTACGGGATACGGAGTTGGATGATCAGCCATGATCATATTGAATGGCGGTGCAGGCTCGAAGGGCCGAATGGCCTACTCCTGCACCTAATTTCTATGTTTCTATGTCATAGGAGCAAAATTAGGCCATTCGGCCCATCAAGTCTACTCCGCCGTTCAATCACGGCTGATCTATCTCTCCCTCAAGGAGAGTCTGAGGGTCACCAATGAGGTAGATAGTTGTTCAGCACTGCTCGCTAGCTGTTGCCTTGTTACATTTTCTTGTCAGTTTTTCCCTGATGGGAGAGGGGAGAAGAGGGAGTGTCCGGGGTGCGACTGGTCCTTGATGATGCTGCTGGCCTTGCCGAGGCAGCCTGAGGTGTAGACGGAGTCAATGCGTGAAAAAGTTGCCGCACACGTCTCCTTGAAGCTTTGTCCCCTCTCACCTTACAGCGAGAGCTCTGTTGACTTGCCTTATCTCAACAGTACAAAGCACTGCCCCTCGAGCATGTCCTTGAAGAAACAGTTCATGATGAAATCTCACTCTGGTTTAAAGGCGCTGGCCGGCACACACTGGGAGCCCAAATGGACCAGGAAGGACCGCAAACACTTGGCTGAATAATTAAATGAGTCAATTGTGGTAAAACTGACCCACAAATTGTGTTAGTGAGGACATTGAACATGTTGGAGATTCAGCAGTGGTAGACAAAAATGCTGGAGAAACTCAGCGGGTGCAGCAGCATCTATGGAAGAAGGAAATAGGTAACGTTTGGGGCCAAAACCCAAAGGGTTTCGACCCGAAACGTTGCCTATTTCCTATAGTGAAGATAGAAACATAGAAATTAGGTGCAGGAGTAGGCCATTCGGCCCTTCGAGCCTGCACCGCCATTCAATATGATCATGGCTGATCATCCAACTCAGTATCCCGTACCTGCCTTCTCTCCATACCCCCTGATCCCCTTAGCCACAAGGGCCACATCTAACTCCCTCTTAAATATAGCCAATGAACTGGTCTCAACTACCCTCTGTGGCAGAGAGTTCCAGAGATTCACCACTCTCTGTGTGAAAAAATGTTATTCTCATCTCGGTTTTAAAGGATTTCCCCCTTATCCTTAAGCTGTGGCCCCTTGTCCTGGACTTCCCTAACATCGGGAACAATCTTCCTGCATCTAGCCTGTCCAACCCCTTAAGAATTTTGTAAGTTTCTATAAGATTGTTCAACTCTTTGCATGGAGCGAAGGAAATAGGCAAACGTTGCCTATCTCCTTCGCTCCATAGATGCTGCTGCACCTGCTGAGTTTCTCCAGCATTTTTGTCTACCTGTGAAAAAGTTACCCTTAGGTTCCTAGTAAATCTGTCCCTCTCCCCCCCCCCCCCCCCCCCCCCCCCAATCTGAAACCTATGTCCCCTGATTCCTGAACCCCCTACTCTGGGTAAAAGACCATATCTAATCCCCCTTATGATCTTAGACACCTCTATAAGGACTAGACTCCTGGGGCAACACATCTTGCCTTCTGCAGTGTCGACTCTGGCCGTGTGAGTAAAGACTTCACTGGGGTTTAAACAAGCCCTGCTCATTGAAGAGAAGTGAACGATGACCCACTCCGGCCCCCCCTTGCTTACCAGCACGGCGATGGTCACTTGGACCGCATAGATGAGGCGGAGTTTGCCCGGCCCCTGGATGCCCGGAGGCAGCACAGAGTCCGAGTACACGGTGCAGATTACACCAGTGATGAGCAGCAGCAACAAGCCCAGACCCAGCGCCAGCGCCATGCTCACTGCCCACACGGCCACGTCCATCACCACGTCCTGGCCGGCTCAGCCTCGCCCCGGAGCGGCCACACACACACACACCCGGCCCCTCTCCCTCTGCCCCTGGTCCTGTCCTGCCTCTGGCCCGGGCTCTGTAGCTGCTGTGGGGGAGGGAGCAGGAAGCGGTGGGTGTGATCACACTCCCCGCCCTGGTCTGGTCTAGCCTGTAACTAGTTTAAACGAGTGTGTGTTTGTGTCAGTGGTCATTGTTGTTCGTGTGAATGTGTGTGTGTAAATATGTGTGTGTGTCAGTAAGTGTGTTAGAGTCAGAGTTTGTGTCAGGGTATACACGTGTGTATATAAATGTTTCTGTGTATTTGTATGAATGTGCTTGTATGAGTGTGTCAGAGAGTGTGTCGGAGAGTGTTTGTGAGTGTCTATGAGTGTGTCAGAGAGTGTGGCGGAGAGTGTTTGTGAGTGTCTATGAGTGTGTTAGAGAGTGTGTTTGTAGGTGCTAGTATCAGTGTGGGCATATGTGCGTTTGTATGAGTGTGCATGTAAATATAAATATAAGTGTGTGTGAGTATCAGTGTGTGTGTTTTGTGTGTTTGAATCAGAGTCTGTGTCAGTGTGCGCATGTGAGTGTGTCGGTGAATGTGTGTAACGTGATCCTGCTCACATCCAGCTCCGGCACTGGACTGCAATCCACATCCACTCCTGAGACCGCTCACCTCATACGTGTTTCACTTTAAACATAGAAACGAAGAAAATGGCCATTCGGCCCATCGAGCCAGCACCACCATTTAGTATGATCATGGCTGATCATCAAATCAGTAGGTAGACAAAATCAGAAACTCAGGTAGATGGAGCGAAAAATTGGCAACGTTTCGCTGGAGAAACCCTCAGACCAAATCTGAGGAAGGATCTATGGAGAGGGAGTGCAGAGAGGTTCAAGACTGATTCCTGGGATGTCAGGACTTTCTTATGAAGAAAGACTGGATAGACTTGGTTTATACTGTCTAGAATTTAGAAGATTGAGGGGGGATCTTATAGAAACTTACAAAATTCTTAAGGGGTTGGACAGGCTAGATGCAGGAAGATTGTTCCCAATGTTGGGGAAGTCCAGGACAAGGGGCCACAGCTTAAGGATAAAGGGGAATCCTTTAAAACCGAGATGAGAAGAACTTTTTTCACACAGAGAGTGGTGAATCTCTGGAACTCTCTGCCACAAAGGTTTTTTAGGCCATTTTTAGGGAGTCATGTGGCCCTTCTGGCTAAGGGGCAAAAACAGGCAGGTACGGGATACTGATTGGATGATAGATCATATTGAATGGTGGTGCAGGCTCGAAATCATGGCCTACTCCTGCACCTAAGCTATGTTTCTAGTTTCCATGTTTCAGATTGAAGATTTTCCAGCATCTGCAGTTGCTTCTTAAACATCCAAGATCAGTGGCCTATTCCTGCTTTTTCCCCATTTTTACATTTTTAGTCGGGTTATGAAGGGGCAAAAACAGGAATTTAGTAGCGGTCGAGTCAGGTGTTGAGCTGGAGTTAGTCAAGAATGCACGGAATGATTACCCCTGGTTCCATGTGTTTCTCAATAGAAATTAAATCAAGATTAAATTATAAAATCACTACTATTTTCTCCAGCCCCTGAAATTCTATCTTGTTCTGCCATTTGGCTCCGATCACATAAAACTTGTCCCAAATGCGAAGATATTCATAGAATGCTGGAGTAACTCAGCGGGACAGGCAGCGTCTCTGGAGAGAAGGAACGGGTGACGTTTCGGGTCGAGATCCTTCTTCAGACTGAAGAAGGGTATCGGCCCGAAACGTTACCTATCTCCTTCGCTCCATAGATGCTGCTGCACCCGCTGAGTTTCTCCAGCATTTTTGTGTACCTTCCATTTATTCCCTGCCCCTCCTCTCATCCTCTCTCCATGCACCCCCCTCCCCCAACAAAGCTTTTCAGCTTTTAACCCAATCCTGTACCTCCCACCGGTGGACATGAGATATAGTAGCAGAATTAGGCCTTTCAGCCCATCAAATCCTGATATTTCCCTCTCAATCCCACCTGCCTCCCCATAATCCTCTGATACCTTACTCTCGAATCTGCCATTCTTGCCTAAAATGACTGCCCTGTGCAATGAATTCTACTCACCGCCCAGTAAACCTACCAAGCTTTCCCTGTCTGGTAGATTGCCAGTATCTGGGCTGTACTGATCACAACCACCACAAGGTAAGCAAGGGAGGCTTGTAGGACCACTCCCAGAGCATTGGCCACATAGGAGGGTTGGAATTTTACCACAAACTGAATATTTTTTTGTCACTTCATCTTTCACCTAGTCACTGAATTATAAATGGCACAAAGCAGTAACTTCAGAGTTTGCTGCCTCACAGCCGCCCCAGTTTGAGACCCCGGGTTGGTCCGACATCAAAAAAGATTTCTATGAGTTTCTATGAACGGGCGCTATCTGTATGGAGACATTTGCACCTATACGCTGTGC
>NC_073406.1:675000-762500 GCF_028641065.1 Leucoraja erinaceus | reverse complement strand
CTCCAGGATGGTATGTTGCCTCCCTGGTGCAAGGGTCAGGGATGTCACTGAACGGCTGCAGAACATTCTGGAGGGGGAGGGTGAACAGCCAGTTGTCGTGGTGCACATTGGCACCAATGATATAGGTAAAAAAAGGGATGAGGTCCTACAGGATGAATTTAGGGAGCTAGGAGATAAACTTAAGGTAATAATCTCTGGATTACTACCAGTGCCATGGGCCAGTCAGAGTAGAAATAGGAGGATATTGCAGATGAATACGTGGCTTGAAAAATGGTGCAAGGGGGAGGGATTCAAATATTTAGGGCATTGGAACCAGTTCTGGGGGAGGTGGGACCAGTACAAACAGGACGGTCTGCACCTGGGCTGGAATGGAACCAATGTCCTTGGGGGAGTGTTTGCTAGTGCTGTCGGGGAGGATTTAAACTAATGTGGCAGGGGGATGGGTACAAGAGCAGAGGGGCAGGGGGGTGTAAAATGAAGGTAGAAGCAATAGGTAGCAAGGTGAAAAGTAAAAGTGGCAGGCAGACAAAACCAGGGCATAAATCAAAAAGGGCCACTTTTCAGCATAATTGTATAAGGGGTAAGAGAGTTGTAAAAACAAGCCTGAAGGCTTTGTGTCTCAATGCAAGGAGTATTCGTAATAAGGTGGATGAGTTGAATGTGCAGATAGCTATTAATGACTATGATATAGTTGGGATCATGGAGACATGGCTCCAGGGTGACCAAGGCTGGGAGCTGAACATCCAGGGATATTCAATATTCAGGAGGGATAGAGAGAAAGGGAAAGGAGGTGGGGTAGCGTTGCGTGGGGTGGTTAGAGAGGAGATTAACGCAATGGAAAGGAAGGACATTAGTTTGGAGGATGTGGAATCGGTATGGGTAGAGCTGCGAAACACTAAGGGGCAGAAAATGCTGGTGGGTGTTGTGTACAGGCCACCTAACAGTAGTAGTGGAGTTGGAGATGGTATCAAACAGGAAATTAGAAATGCGTGCAACAAAGGCAAAACAGTTATAATGGGTGACTTCAATCTACATATAGATTGGATGAATCAAATTGGCAGGGGTGCTGAGGAACAGGATTTCTTGGAATGTATGCGGGATAGTTTTCTAAACCAACATGTAGAGGAACCAACGAGAGAGCAGGCTATTTTAGACTAGGTATTGAGTAATGAGGAAGGGTTAGTTAGCAGTCTTGTTGTACGTGCCCCCTTGGGCAAGAGTGACCATAATATGTTTGAATTCTTCATTAGGATGGAGAGTGACATTGTTAATTCAGGTGGGTCAGGCAGCATCACTGGAGAACATGGAGAACATGGATAGGTGACGTTTCACAGAGTGTTGGAGTAACTCAGCGGGTGGGTCAGGCAGCATCTGTGGAGAATATGGATAGGTGACGTTTCACAGAGTGCTGGAGTAACTCAGCAGGTGGGTCAGGCAGCATCTGTGGAGAATATGGATAGGTGACGTTTCACAGAGTGCTGGAGTAACTCAGCAGGTGGGTCAGGCAGCATCTGTGGAGAATATGGATAGGTGACGTTTCACAGAGTGCTGGAGTAACTCAGTGGGTGCAGCAGCATCTGTGGAGCTAAGGAAATAGGCAACGTTTCGGGCCGAAACCCTTCGGGGTTTCGGCCCGAAACGTTGCCTATTTCCAGAAGGATTTCGGCCCGAAACGTTGCCTATTTCCTTCGCTCCATAGATGCTGCTGCACCATAACTCAGCGGGTCAGGCAGCATCTGTGGAGAACATGGATAGGTGACATTTCACAGAGTGCTGGAGTAACTCAGCGGGTCAGGCAGACTCTGTGGAGAACATGGATAGGTGACGTTTCACAGAGTGCTGGAGTAACTCAGCGGGTCAGGCAGCATCTGTGGAGAACATGGATAGGTGACGTTTCACAGAGTGCTGGAGTAACTCAGCGGGTCAGGCAGCTTCTGTGGAGAACATGGATAGGTGACGTTTCGGGAGGGACCTTGTTCAGACCGATTGTGGGGGGGAGGGGGGGAAGAGAAGAAAGCTGGATAGGGGGGAAGGCAGGACAAAGAGTGGGTTAAGGTCAATGGCCAAATATTCAGAGTAGACCTGAAGGATTGCTGTGCTCACACTTTATGCACTGGCCCCAGATTAAGTAAAGTGTTTAAAAGCTAATGGCCATTCAAATTTTCGGTAAATGACACGTTTGTATTAATCGTTACATGTTTTTTATATTTCACATAATTAGTAAGGAAGATGTGTTTTGGGAACAAGCGAGAAGAATGATAAGAAACTCTGGAACGCTGAAAATATAATCTCACACAATGATGATGATAAAATCCTCTGGCACAGAGTTGTGCAGAGGCACCACCATTGGTTGGCTGTTGGTCCTGGGGGGAGACTCTGGTTGGATCTTGGCCAAATGCAAGTTGGAACTGGTCCCAGCCGGGCAGTCGTCTGTTGGCCGGCTAATTGTTGGGAGATTGAGCTCAGGAACAGGTTAGAAGAACTGGCCAAATTCCCGATGACATATAACCATATAACAATTACAGCACGGAAACAGGCCATCTCGACCCTACAGGTCCGTGCCGAACAACTTTTTTTCCCCTTAGTCCCACCTGGCTGCACTCATACCATAACCCTCCATTCCCTTCTCATCCATATGCCTATCCAATTTATTTTTAAATGATACCAACGAACCTGCCTCCACCACTTCCACTGGAAGCTCATTCCACACCGCTACCACTCTCTGCGTAAAGAAGTTCCCCCTCATATTACCCCTAAACTTCTGTCCCTTAATTCTGAAGTCATGTCCTCTCGTTTGAATCTTCCCTGTTCTCAAAGGGAAAAGCTTGTCCACATCAACTCTGTCTATCCCTCTCATCATTTTAAAGACCTCTATCAAGACCCCCCTTAACCTTCTGCGCTCCAGAGAATAAAGACCTAACTTATTCAACCTACAACTAACGTACAACTAACAAGGCCAGACATCTCAGCAGGACATCCAACCCATGGCACCAGCTGACAATCCCAATGCGATGGCCCCCTCCACACAAACCTCCTGTACAAAATCACGGGGGGACTAGATCGGGTGGACACACAGAGCCCCTTGCCCAGAGTAGGTAACATCGAGAACCAGAGGACATGGGTTTAAGGTGAAAGCGACTGGGAAAGATTTAAGGGGTAACTTTTTCACACAAAGGGTGGTGGGTGTATGGAACGAACTACCAGAGGAGGTAGTTGAGGCTGGGACCATTGCAACGTTTAAGAAACAGTTCGACAGGTACATGGATAGGACAGGTTTGGAGGTTTATGAGCCAAACACAGGTGGGACTAGTGTAGCTGGAACATTTTGGCCGGTGTGGGCAAGTTGGGTCAAAGGGGCTGTATTAATGTAATCCATGCTGTATTATGTAGGACTCTGAGCAATGCCCCCAGTAACGATAGTTGGAATGTCTGGAGCCCTGGGTCATGTTGGTTTTCATGTTTATTCACTCCAGGAGACTCTAACTCATCGTGTGCTGGATGTAAGTCTCTCGGCTTAATATCTGCATGGTCACACTGCCATTATCAGGTCTCTAAGTTACTAAAGCTCCAGTGGATTAATCGCAAGAGTTCACTGTGGGACATTGTCACCTGAAGGGTTCTTTAACAAATCCCTGAGAATAACAAAGTTGCTTTGGCTCAGCTGCCGATGTCTCTGTGTGGCTGCAATTAACGTTGAGCCATGAGATGGATTTTGGACAAGTCGTGCCAATATTCTGTGTACGATACACATTGCCAATATGCTGATGTTTAGTGATCTAACCGGAAAAAACGTCCGTGTTCTAAAGCGGTCTGGCCCGATTCCTTGTGTATCAAACAGTGGCATTAGATTTTCTTTCAGATTTCCTTCAGTGACCCAATGAACCTGATTTTACAACTTGCTTTGTACGAGTTATTTATTCATTGTTGTATATATCATGACTTTATGTATGTTTACACACAGAGTGCTGGAGTAACTCAGCGGGTCAGGCAGCATCTGTGGAGAGAAGCATCGCGTGACGTTTTGGGTTAAGACCCTTCTCAGACTGATATCAGGGGAGTGGGCAGTACAGCCTTTAGACATCTTGTACCAAGACTAAATCTTGTTGCCACGTTACCCAAATGGAACACTGTGTTCGGCAATTTACCCGGGTCACTAACTCGATCAAACAATATAAACAACATGGTCCCATGTGGAACTTGCCACTATGCTGTGAAATAATAAACTCCCACCTCAGGCAGTCAACAATTCTGTTTTTAAATTCACTCACAGGATCAGGAATGAATGGATATTGTGAATTCAATGTTCACTATTTCTAGTGATTTCATTCCAGCATTTATTTAATTGTGTATGTGTAGGGATGAACAATAAATGCTGCTTTTAAAACAAAGATAGTCACAAAAAGCTGGAGTAACTCTCTAGAGAACATGGATAGGTGACTTTTCACAGAGTGCTGGAGTAACTCAGCGGGTCAGGCAGCATCTGTGGAGAACATGGATAGGTGACGTTTCACAGAGTGCTGGAGTAACTCAGCGGGTCAGGCAGCATCTATGGAGCTAAGGAAATAGGCAACGTTTCGGGCCGAAACCCATAAGGATTTTGGCCCGAAACGTTGCCTATTTCCTTAGCTCCATAGATGCTGCTGCACCATAACTGAGTGGGTCAGGCAGCATCTGTGGAGAACATGGATAGGTGAGGTATGACAGTGTTGTGGGTAATTTTATGTTGATCTGACATCTTGTGGTTGTGAACACATTTACTGCTTCCTCATAAACTAGTGAACTCATTCACAGAGAAAGTGGATGAAGGAGTGTCAGGGAGAGGACATGTTTGTCATTCCATCTCATTGCAAATGAGTTTTATTGAACTGATGTTTCTCTTTTGCCGAGCTGAATTGAATTCTTTTTGTTGCAACTGTCCATCTGCCACCTGTTCATGCAACAGGGAAACTGCACACCTCCACCTGTTCACCAACGTTGCAGTGCCTGCACAGGCATGCCTGAGTACAATGCCCATGGAACCTCACACTCACACGGACCACGGACACAAACTCACACACACACACGGACCACGCGCACACGGACCCACACGCGCAAACACATGCGCGCACACTCATACACACACACACGGACACATACTCACATGAACACACGGACACACATAGACACACTCATACACGGACACACACGGGGACACACACGCGCAAACACATGCGCGCACACTCATACACACATACACACACACGGACACACGTGCACATACTCACATGAACACACGGACACACATAGACACACACATACACACACACACACACACACACGGACACACACACATATGGAGCCAGCTATTAGACTAACTTGTCTATAGTTTCTCACCTTGCCATTCTTTAGTTTAGAGATGCATCAGGCCCTTCGGCCCATGGAGTTGTTGCCGACCAATGATCACCCCGCACACTAACACTATCCCACACACTAGGGACAATTTATAATTTTTACCGAAGCCAATGAATGTACAAACCTGCACGTCTTGGGAATGTGGGAGGAAACCGGAGCAGCCAGAGAGAACCCACGTGGTCCCAGGGAGAATGTGTCAACTCCGTACAGCCAACACTCATTGTTAATTGGATAGCTTCTTGTCCTTTGAACAATTAAGGATTCAATAGTTACCAAATGCTTCCTGCATCCCTTCAGCCTCATGCTGGAGCTTGACATTGTTGCCCCTTGGTGATAGAGCGGAGAAGAACAGCTGACATTGACACGGTGCCCGGGGAGGAACTTCACCCGCCCTGGAGATCACACAGACCCTCAGCAGCAGCGGCTCCAACTGTAACACTCACATATCTACATTATCACATACGTTCAGGCCCAGACCCACTGCCTCGGGGATTCGCTGCTGTCCCTGTCATAGAGTGGTCCAGTTGTGGGCCAAAAACAAGGGGGCAGATTATTATCTCACTGGGGTTCGGTTAGGTAAGGGGGAGGTGCAGCGAGACCTGGTTGTCCTTGTACACCGGTCACTGAAAGTTGGCTTGCAGGTACAGCAGGCAGTGAAGAAAGCTAATGGAATATTGTCCTTCATAACAAGAGGATTTCAGTATAGGAGTAAAGAGGCTCTTCTGCAGTTGTATAGGGCTCTGGTGTATTGTGTATACTTTTGATCTCCTAATTTGAGGGAGGACATCCTTGTGATTGAGGCAGTGCAGCGTAGGTTCACGAGATTGATCCCTGGGATGGCGGGACTGTCATATGAGGAAAGATTGAAAAGACTAGGCTTGTATTCACAGGAGTTTAGAAGGATGAGGGGATATCTTATAGAAACATATAAAATTATAAAAGGGCTGGACAGGCTAGATGCAGGAAAAATGGTCCCAATGTTGGGCGAGTCCAGAACCAGGGGCCACAGCTTTAGAATAAAGGGGTGAGGTGAGGAATTTAAGACTGACCCAGAGTTGTGAATGTATGGAATTCCCTGCCACAGAGGGCAGTGGAGGCCAAATCACTGGATGGATTTAAGAGAGAGTTAGATAGAGCTCTAGGGGCTAGTGGAGTCAAGGGATATGGGGAGAAGGCAGGCACGGGTTATTGATAGGGAATGATGAGCCATGATCACAATGAATGGCGGTGCTGGCTCGAAGGGCCGAATGGCCTCCTCTTGCACCTATTGTCTACGTTTCTAAAGAGCTTGTTTCTGTGCTGGACTGTTTGATGTCTATGATAATGACAGGTTGCCTCATCCTGAGAACATCTTGCCCTTGTAAATCCCTTTTACCCCACTGTTTTGATCGTGGACCTTGGGAACTTGGTCATTACTTGGCCTTAAATGATCTTGAGGAAATGAAATATGTTTTTTTTATTTCTATTTATTTTTAATGCACACTGAATGGACACTGGTTGAGCAACGTTTTTTTGTTTCCTCTGGGTATGTGAATACTCAGGAAATGACAATAAAGATATACAATACAATACAATCAAATCTTGTGCTGCTGTGGTTGTGACTGATTTTAGCCGAGACTGTCAAGAGACATAAATAGCTCAGTGCTCTACATATATTGCTCTCAGCTCTCTGGACACATGCCCGTATCCGTACAGCTCTGGGCAAACATAGTCTTCCTTCCCTGCGAAACAAGATATACGTTTGCAACAAATGTCATCGACGGCTGTGGAGGCCAAGTTTGTTAAGCTGCGATCGACAGATTCTTGATTAGTACGGGTGTCAAAGGTTATGGGGAGAAGGCAGGAGAATGGGGTTAGGAGGGAGAGATAGATCAGCCACAAGTGAATGGCGGGATGGGCCGAATGGCCGAATTTTGCTCCTATCTCCTATGAACCTATAAATAGATGCTCACACACACCGGAAGACAGACACAAAATGCTGGAGTAACTCAGCGGGTCAGGCAGCATCCCTGGAGACAAGGAATTGGTGACGTTTCGGGTCGAGATCCTTCTTCAGACCCAAAACATCACCCATTCCTTCTCTCCAGAGATGCTGCCTGACCCGCTGAGTTACTGCATTTTGTGTCTACCTTCAGTGTAAACCAGCTTGTGCAGTTCCTTCCTACACCTGTCCTTACCGTGTACCTGTCCAAATGTTTCTTAAACTTTGTGATAGCACCAGCCTTAACTACCTCCTCTGACAGCCCGTTCCATACACCCACCACCCTTTGTGTGTACCTGGATATATATATACACCTTCCAAATGTCTACCACCTCACCTTAAGCCTGGTTTCTGGAGGCAAGCAATACTCGATCCTGGTGAAATGTCTCAGATGACTAGACACCCTGTTCTTGACTAGTCTATTGTAGTCACTGACATCTAAGTCTCTGTGTGTGACTCAGCTCCATGTGGATTCAGTCAGTTCAGGAAGTCCGACTGATGGGGCTCCTGCCCCAGGAGACTAAACTCTTGTGGGTCACGCAGCATTAAACATCTTTCCAATATTCATTTTACCAAATGATTTAAGATTCAAAGTGATCTAACCTTTTTGTCTTCTGATTCCAGTTAAAAATGTCACGGTGGCCCAGCGGTAGAGTTGCTGCCCGACAACGCCAGAGACTGGGGTTCGATTCTGACTACGGATGCTGTCTGTATGGAGTTTGCATGCGCTCCTCGTGACCTGTGTGGGTTTTCTCCGGGCACCCAGATTCCTCCCACGTGCCAAGGATGCGTGGTTAGTTCCCGACATTGCAGCTTCATAGTTCCAGAGGAAAAAGTCACTCATCGTTTATTTTTATCAAAAAGTAAAAATTACATTTGAAAGCTGATTTCACAAGTAAAACAGAAGCTCCACCTCGTTGGCTAGAAAGGAAGTTTGCGATGTCCTGAAGTTGTGAAATGCAATGTATAAGGGCAGCACAGTGACGCTGCAGTAGAGAGAAAACTTGCAAACTCCACGCAGACAGCACTCGAGGTCAGGATCGAACCTTGGTCTCTGGCGCTGTGAGGCAGCAGCTCTACCCGCTGCGCTGCCCTGAACTGAAAACTTTAAGGGCCAGGAGACTTGAACCATATCAAGGGTCATGAGAAGTTGATTTGAAGCCACGATCAGATTGATCATGAAGCTATTGGCCCCATCACAGGTTATGCTACACACCTCCCCCTACACGGGATATTCCACTTTCTCCTCTCCATCCACCCCTACCTTCTCCCAACAGGCAAGACGTACAGAAGTGTAAAAACGCACAACTCTAGATTCAGGGACAGTTTCTTCCCAGCTGTTATCAGGCAACTGAACCATCCTACCACCAACTGGAGTGTGGTCCTGACCTCCCATCGGTCTATCTTTAATCGGACTTTGCTGGACTGTACCTTGCACTAAACGTTATTCCCTTTATCGTGTATCTGTACACTGTGTGGAATGCTCGACTGTAATCCTGTACAGTCTGTTCACTGACTGGATAGCACGCAACAAGAAAGTTTTACACTGTACACGTGACAATAAACTAAACTTAAAACTAACTTGTTTTCCCTCTTTCACTTCCACGACGAAGGTTTTCTGACCTGAAATAAAAACCATCGATCACCCGTTCACACTAGTTCCACATTACTCCGCTTTCTCATCCACTCCCTGCACACTAGGGGGCAACTTACAGAGGGACAATTGACCTGCAGGACCCCGCACGTCTTTGGGATGTGGGAGGAAGCCGGAGCACCCAGAGGACAACCACGCGGTCACAGGGAGAACATGCAAACTCCACATAGACAGCACCCGACGTCAGGATCGAACCCGGGTCGCTGGCGCTGTGAGGCAGCAGCTCTACCCGCTGCGCCACCGTGCCGGCCTTTCCTTCTCGTCTATCCCCTGCGATGGGACAAACGTCATAGAAACATAGAAATTAGGTGCAGGAGTAGAGGCCATTCGGCCCTTCGAGCCTGCACCGCCATTCAATATGATCATGGCTGATCACCCAACTCAGTATCCCGTACCTGCCTTCTCTCCATACCCCCTGATCCCCTTAGCCACAAGGGCCACATCTAACACCCTCTTAAATATAGCCAATGAACTGTGGCCTCGACTACCCTCTGTGGCAGAGAGTTCCAGAGATTCACCACTCTCTGTGTGAAAAAAGTTCTCCTCATCTCGGTTTTAAAGGATTCCCCCTTATCCTTAAGCTGTGACCCCTTGTCCTGGACTTCCCCAACATCGGGAACATGTTGCCATGGACAGAGTGATGCTGCATATGTTCATATTTTATTCAGTAACAGAAAGATACAAATTTATTATAATACAAAGCAAATGTTTTTCAAACTGTATTGGCCCATGACGTACAGTCTTCCCCAGGCATTGTGTAGATACCACACTCCAAGACAGATGCAAAAGGAAAATCATTTGAAACAAAGCTGCATTTTAAACGTTTTTTAAACTACAATATACCGGGTTCATACTCAACGTTGCACCAGACTAAACAACTTCTCATTGGTTTTATTTGAGCCACAATAACCTCATGCTAACTGGGGGAAGAGTATTAAATACAACATCTACTTGGATTTCCAAAAACCCATAAAAAGTAATGAATACAATACATACTTTAAAAATAAACTGGAGAAAGAAAAGTATTTTATATATTTTTAAGGCTTTTAAACATGTATAAAAAATAACTGACATTTTATCCCAAAAGTTTCAAAATGAAATTAGTATGTGATAGATGTAATTGACATAGGAAATTTAAAAACATTCATATGTACACAGGGATCAAAAGTAACATTAAAATTATCTGTTGCCAAAGGTGCTGGACTTTGCTTAACGTGATCAATTTTAGAGGTGATATTCCAATTGCATATCTTGCATCAGGAGGGTTAGAGAATGTCATCAGGCAACTGAAGCCATCCTACTGCATGCAACCAGAGATCAGTCCCGAACTACTAACGGACCATCTTTGATCAGACTTTCCTGGCTTTACCTTGCACTAAACGTTATTCCCTTATCGTGTATCTGTACACTGTGAAAGGCTCGATTGTAATCATGTGTTGTCTTTCTGCTGACTGGTTAGCACGCAACAAAAGCTTTTCACTGTACCTCGGTACAATAAACTGGCCTGAACTGATGTGGTGGAGGTGGGACTTGGAGCTCATGGGGGAAGGATCTACCTGCAGGGTTTATAACGACACGCTTGAACACCTGGGCAGGTACATGTGCAGTCAGAACATTGACCTGTGCAGCACGAAAGGAGGAGCTTGAGTGTAACAGTGTACAGGTGACATGTTTTACAACCTATAGCAGTGTGTTCACAAAGACAGCCAATACCAGCTTGTATTGCGTTGTCAGCATTTGTAAATCTTCTAAAGTCGAGAGTGTTTATTCATCGTACGTCCCGAAATGCAACAAAGAAATCCTTCAGCGTGTAAACCAGAAAATAGCAGTTTCATTGTGTCTTTTAAAAAGGTAATCTAGAAATACACAGTTTGTAGTTGTGCCTTGTACGGAGCAGAAATCATTAGGTCTAGAGCCCAGGGAACCCAGTACTGACTTACCTACATGAGCAGGCAGTGGTGAAGCTTCAAGCAGTCGCCTAGTGTGAAGGAGATCGCCCCTCTCTCTCTCTCTGCCACGCTTCTGCCAGTTACACCAGCTTCTGCCAATTACACCAGCTTCTGCCAGTTACACATCCATAGATAGACACAAAACGCTGGAGTAACTCAGCGGAACAGGCGGCAACTCTGGATGCAGGGAGACCCATTCCTTCTCTCCAGAGATGCTGCCTGTCCCACTGAGTTACTCCAGCGCTTTGTGTCGTATCTTCGGTTTAAACCAGCATCTGCAGTTCCTTGCGACCCAACTGTAAACAGATCCACCCTGGAGTCAAGGCAGCTTCATCACCCATGTCGAACGGAACAAAACATTTAAAGTTTCTAATGATGTAAAGTAATTTTGACAAACTGTAGTGTATCCAGAATAAGGCAAGATTGCACCAGTGGACTGGCAGTGACCAGGAGTGGAATGAATGCACCAGTACTTGTATCCAAACAAGCAGACTGATCTAGCTCGAACTATACATGTTGTGGAGCATGGACCCACCTGCCGGTCTATAGTCACCAGTGAACCAGCTAGCCGCTGTAGGCAGTGTCCCCGTCACAGAGTTGTTCCACCACACTCTGCTTCCCCCACTCCACCCACGACCATCAACACACAACGGCCGCAGTCGTCAATAATTCTTTGGTTAAGCAGCACCTTCCACCTGTACTTTGGTTACACTTGCTTGCAGTAGTTGGCCAGGTGTGGCCAGATGTGGCCAGGTGTGGCCAGGTGTGGGTGGGTGGGTGGTGGTGGGGGGGTGGGGTGGGTGTGGGTGGTGGTGGGGGTGGGGGGTGGGTGGGTTGGGTGGGTGGGGTGGGGTGGGGGGTGGGTGGGGGTGGGGGGGGGGGGTGGGGGTGGGGTGGGGTGGGATTGGGTTGGGTTGGGTTGGGTGGGGTGGGGTGGGGTGGGGTGGGTGGGGTGGGGTGGGGTGGGGTGGGGGGGGGGGGTGGGGGGGGGGTGGGGGGTGGGGTGGGGGTGGGGGTGGGTGGGTGGGGGTCTCATCCTTGTCTTACCAGGGGGCTGGGGTCCTGGGGTAAAGGGTGGGCTTACTGAGCACTTTCACCCAGTTGCCTTCTACAGACAATAGCTGTGGCACCTCCTTCCCTCCCGACCCGACCCCCTCCTGCCCTGGACCAGCGGGACCCTGCCCTCACACAGCAGGCATGGGTGGTCTGGTCTGGCACTGAGTCCCTGCTGTGGGGACAAACACTGTGTGGGGGTCTACACTGTGGGGGGTGGGGGTGACGTGGCGATTAATTCCCTCCCCAGGGGTCAGGCCAGGTGTGAAGGGTTTCGGCCCGAAACGTTGCCTATTCCCTTTGCTCCATAGATGCTGCTGCACCTGCTGAGTTTCTCCAGCTTTTTTTGTGTACCTGTGGCAACACAAACATCACTTACACCACTAATCTATGTAATAAAAATAAGAATTCAGTAATACAGTAGCTATCGGACTGGTGTTTCATTGTCTAACATTAAATCCCCTTCCTGGCTCAGTCCCACTGTTACTCCATGTTTAGTGCAGAGATACAGCAGGGAAACAACCCTTCTGCCCATCGAGCCCGTGCTGACCAGCCATCGCCCATTCACACTAGTTCTATGTTATCCAACTATCTCATCTACTCTCTGCACGCTAGGGGCAATTTACAGAAGCCACACGTCTTTGGGATATGGGGGAACCTGGAGCACCCAGAGGAAACCCACGCTGTCCCAGGTCGAACGTGCAAACTCCACACAGACACACACGAGGTCAGGATTGAACCCAAGTCTCTGGCGCTGTGAGGTTCCACCTCTAACATGTGACATCCGATCCAAGGCTCCACACAGCAACACCATAGAGATACACCATACACAGGACAGTACAAATGCTGCATATTGTACAAGGTGGGCACTAAATGCTGGAGTAACTCAGCGGGACAGGCAGCATCTCTGGAGAGAAGGAATAGGTGACATTTCAGTCTGAAGAAGGGTTCCCACCCAAAATGTCACCTATTCTTTTTTCTCCAGAGATGCTGCCTGTCCCGCTGAGTTACTCCAGCACTTTGTGTCTATCTTCAGGGTAAACCAGCATCTGCAGTTCCTTCAGAATTGGGTGTTTGCATTGAGGCTGAGCAGACACAAACACAGAGGCAGAATCGCGTCACCACTGTAATGTCACCAATGTTGTCTGGTCACCAACATTGCGATGTAGGAATCAAACGATGGTGACACCAGGACTCCGTTTGATCACCAGTCGCCCACACCAGCGCATATCCGATGCAGAGATTCTCACAGGTCATTGTTTCTAGAACCTTCTCCGGCTATTCCTATTCGAACCTGCTTCTTGGGACAGGAAGTGACGAGATCTAGATGCAACTGGCCAACGAAATTGGCTGTGGGTCACCCCCTCTCCCCCCCATTGACCATGACGCCAATGACCAGCTGGCGTTGGGCGTTGACACCAGGCACCTCCACACCGGTCTAGCAGAGACCCCTGACCCCAAGGCATGAGGTCAACGTCCAATCTCACCCATATCTCCACCTTGACCAGAACCCTCAACAGCTCCTTCACACACGCACTGTTCCACACGGACATCCGCTTAGTGACTGCACGGGCCAAGTCGACGATAAATCTACAATTACAGAGGCCAAACTCAACTCTACATATTTATATATATATATATATAATATATAAAAAATTAAAGGGAAGATGACTATCATTGACTGTGGTATAAATCTGTCTGAAACAACAGTATGAAGCATGTGGACAACACGTGCATCGTGATGAAGATAAACATGACGGAACGGACTGGGTCTAACAGCGTTGGGATCTGGATGGCTGCAGGGGTCAGTGGGAAGTTCTACCATGTGGTGTAGCCGAGGCTCGCTCTGCCACAACCAAGTGCAGGCCATTCCGTTTCCATGCTGCCCCTTGCCATTATCAAGCACGGACAGACCAGGGCAGAGGGTTGGATCTCGGTCCCAACAACAGAGACAGTGCGGGACTCGTTCCAACATCGCCTCGCCTCGCCCCCACACACACACACACACACACACACATCGACATTAGTGGCACGCTGACATCTTCACGCCGGTCCAGCAGAGACGGGTCTCAAACCCCGATCATAATGGGACAGGGACGAGTCAGAGGGCGGTGAATCTGTGGGATTCATGGCCACAGATGGCGGTGGAGGCCAAGTCAGTGAGTATTTTTAAGGTGGAGATTGACAATTTAGTGCGGGTGTCAGGGGTTATGTAGAGAAGGCAGGGGAATGGGGTTGAGAGGGAGAGATAGATCAGGCATGGCTGAATGGTGCAGTAGACTTGATGGGCCGAATGGCCTCATTCTGCTCCTATCACATAAACCCCAGCTGAGAAAACCTGCAAATTGAACACATGAATGGTACTGCCATGACATAGCATGTACATCACAGATTAGTAATTGCTGGAGCAACTCTGCTGGGACAGGCAGCATCTCTGGTGGAGAGAAGGAATGGGTAGGGACCCTTCTTCAGACACTGCCGCAGAAAACCAATGTCCTCCCCCCTCTGCTTTAACTCCAGCATTTCAGATGTGAGACCCTGGAGTGAAGTAGCAAGACTGGGTGGAGCGCGCCTGCAATCTGTGCACGCCTGCCATGCATGGGAACTCTAAAGTTGCAACAGATGTCATGTCAGAGATTTATTCCTGCTCTTGTTGATGTTGTCCATGTTATTCCCATTCAGTGAGGCTACACATTGGGGTGTTGTGGACAGGACATTGGGGTGTATACTAAACAAGGCCTGTATATAGCGCCAGATATAAGTAGGGCTAAGACTTAACTAAACACATGAAGATTTACCATACATTTAGTATAATAATTCATATTAGCTAATAACTGATAATTGAAAACTAGAAATGTCACACTATCACGGAACAACAGAATGAGATACTGTTTAGTAATTCGATATCTATTCAATTCTCTTAATTGTCTTGTCCTCCTTGGTCTTGCCATGTATCTATGGTGCTCATAGACACGGGGTATTGTTGGCGATCGTGCCGTTACCGTGGGGTTACCGGGCTCTTGGGTACCTCAGTGCCTCAGCTGCCGTTGTCCAGCCCCATGGCCACCGCGCTGGCTGGCGGGAGGGCGCGCGCACGCACGTAGTCTTTGGCGGTCTCCGCTCCCGGTGCCCACGCCCGCTGCTCAGAAACCGAATAAACATCACTAGAGCACAAAGTTGGGAAGGAAAAGCTGCTTGGCTGGTCTAGTTGTAAAATGCACCTGGCCACCATTGTCCACTTGTTCAAGTCCCAACACAGGCAGGGCTGGGGTTAGATTAATGAGATGCGCACGGGGCAACTAGGCGACTGCGTCCTGGCCGGCGAGTGGGAATCGATGGCGTGCTCCACTGCCGTGTGCTTGGACATGTGTTTGATGAGGTATGTCTCCTGCAACAGGTACAAACACTAGTGAGTACACCAGCAAACACAGCCCTTACACCCTGTTACAGCCCACCACTCACCTGTCTCCCCCCCTCCCCACACCCCAGCCCCACTGCTCCCCAACACCATCCATGGTCATGGGTGGCAGGAGCAAACTGAGGCCATTCGGCCCCATCAAGCCTACTATGCCATTCAATCATGGCTGATCTCTCTCAGTCCTAACCCCATAACCCTGACGTGTGTACTATCTATCTATCTATCTCTGCGTAAAAATATCCAGCACCAGGTCTATGCACAGCCTCAGAATTAAAGGATGTTCCTTAAGGAAGGAATATCTTTAGTCAGAGGGTGGTGAATCTGTAGAATTCATTGCCACAGACGGCTGTGGAGGCCACAAGTCAGTGGATATGTTTAAGGCAGAGATAGATATATTCTTGATTAGTACGGGTGTCGGGGGTTATGGGGAGAGGGCAGGAGAATGGGGTTAGGAGGGAGAGATAGATCAGCCATGATATACTGGCGAGAAGACTTGATGGGCCGAATGGCCTAATTCTGCTGCTACCACTAGTGAACATGAAGAGGGTAGCCCGGGCTGAGGGTCTAACGGTACGATCACATTACACGTGAAGCGTGGCTGAGGTCAGGCACGTACTGAGGTGTAGGCACGTCCACACATGCTGCAGCAGTAGGCTTTAGTGTGCTTGACCGTGTGTGTGGACAGGTGGATCTGCAGCGAGGCCGAGTCGGAATACGCACGGTAGCAGTTCGGACACTTGTACGGCTTGTCTTTGTTGTGTTGTCGCTGATGAGACTGGAAGAGACAAAGACATCATTGAAAGGCCCAGATACCTCAAAACACCCGTGCAGGAAGTAACTGCAGGTGCTGGTTTCAACCAAAGGTAGACACAAAATGCTGGAGTAACTCAGCGGGACAGGCAGCATCTCTCTCTGGAGCGAAGGAATGGGTGACGTTTCTGAAGAAGAGTCTTGACCCGAAACACCACCATTCCTTCTCTCCAGAGATGCTGCCTGTCCCGCTGAGTTACTCCAGCATTTGGGAGTAACTCCCATCTTCAACTCTTAACCTTTCACAGTCTGTGAGATCTTATCAAAGCTCTTATAAAGGGCTGGCACGGTGGAACAGCGGGTAGAACTGCTGCCTCACAACGCCAGACACTGGTTCAATCCTGACTACGGGTGCTGTCTGTACGGAGTTTGCACGTTCTCCCAGGACCGTTCTCCGGGTGCTCCGGTTTCCTCCCACATTCCAAAGACGGGCGGGTTTGTAGGTTAATTGGCTTGTGTAAAATTGTAAATTGCCCCCAGTGTGTGTAGGATAGTGTTAGTGTGTGGGGATCTCTGGTTGGTACGGACTCGGTGGGCCGAAGGGCCTGTTTCCGTGCTGTATCTCTAAACTAAACCAAACTGAAGGGTTTTTTCTTATCGTTTATTAAGTGGCCATTAATTTCAACACTGGAATAGTATCGAGCGATCTGTGCATCATATTTGCTCACCTGTGGACCTAATTGTATTTCGTACATCTGTGAGAAGCTGCTGGCTACGTGAGGACGGCAGGTGAGTCATCAATGCTGTACCTGTGAGCACCTGCCCACAGCTGCATACACACACCTGGCTACAGCTGCATACACACACCTGGCCACAGGGGCATACACACACCTGGCCACAGCTGCACACACACACCTGGCTACAGTGGCATACACACACCTGGCCACAACAGCATACACACACCTGGCTACAGCTGCATACACACACCTGGCCACAGTGGCACACACACACCTGGCCACAGTGGCACACACACACCTGGCCACAGTGGCACACACACACCTGGCCACAACAGCACACACACACCTGGCCACAACAGCATACACACACCTGGCTACAGCTGCATACACACACCTGGGCACAACAGCATAAACACACCTGGCCACAGCTGCATACACACACCTGGCCACAACAGCACACACACACCTGGCCACAGCCGCATACACACACACCTGGCCACAACAGCACACACACACCTGGCCACAGCTGCATATACACACACCTGGCCACAACAGCATACACACACCTGCCCACAGTGACACACACACACCTGGCCACAGCTGTATACACACACCTGGCCACAACTGCACACACACACCTGGCCACCCCAGCACACACACACCTGGCCACAACAGCACACACACACCTGGCTACAGCTGTATACACACACCTGGCCACAACAGCATACACACACCTGGCCACAACGGCATACACACACCTGGTCACAACAGCACACACACACCTGCCCACAGCTGCACACACACACCTGGCCACAGGGGCACACACACACACACTCACCTGCAGGTTGGATAACTGAGTGAAAGCCTTCTCACAGCCTGGGTGAGCACACTTGTACGGTCTGTCGCCAGTGTGGATCCTGTAGTGGAGACACAGTCACATCACATGGTCACGGTGCAGCACGCGTGTAACCAGAGACCGCGGCAAGCACAACACGGGAACAAGTCTCCCCCCACCCCCCCCCCTCCCCCCCCCATCTACCAGGAGACCAGACCATCACACAAACCAACCTCCCTTCCATTGACTCCATCTACACCTCACGCTGCCTCAGCAAGGCCAGCGGCATCATCAAGGGCCAGTCTCACCCCCGGTCACTCCCTCTTCTCCCCTCTCCCAACAGGCGAGACGTTAACTTCAAGCCTCCAGTTCGAGTTGTGTGCGGCTTGTTCAGTCCATTGGTCATAAGGAATAAGAGTAGAATTAGGCCATTCGGCCCATCAAGTCTACTCCGCCATTCAATCATGGCTGATCTATCTCTCCCTCCCAACCCCATTCTCCTGCCTTCTCCCCATATCCCCCACACCTGTACTAATCAAGAATCTATCTATCTCTGCCTTAAAAATATCCACTGCCTTGGTCTCCACAGCCGTCTGTGGCAAAGAATTCCACAGATTCACCACCCTCTGACTAAATAAGTACCTCCTCATCTCCTTCCTAAAAGTACGTCCTTTAAATCTGAGGCTGTGACCTCTAATCCTAGACTCACCCACTAGTGGAAACATCCTCTCCACATCCACTCTATCCAGGCCTTTCACTATTCGGTAAGTTTCAATGAGGTCCCCCCCCCTCATTCTTCTAAACTCCAGCGAGTACAGGCCCAGCGTCGACAAACGCTCATCATAGTTTAACCCACTCATTCTTGTAAACCTCCTCTGGACCCTCTGGGCTCTCCAGAGCCAGCACGTCCTTCCTCAGATACGGGGCCCAAAATCCCCTCTATCCAGAGATGTTCCCCTCCTGCTGAATCCCTCCAGCACTGTGTGTGTGTGTCTTTACTAGATGTGTTAATGAGGCTGAGATTCCCAGCACAATAGCCCAGGGACACACCTGGTGTGCTGCTGCAGGTGAGAGAGTTGGCGGAAGGATTTCTCGCAGTAGGAGCAGTGGTAGGGCTTGACGCCCAGGTGTATGCGCAGGTGTTGCGCCAGGTACGAGGCGTTGGCAAATGACTTGGAGCAGTGCGGGCACTTGTGTGGCTTGGCCTCTGTGTGTGACTTGGAGTGAATCTGCATCTCCGACTTGGAGAAAAACGTCAGGGGGCAGATCTTACACCTGGAGGGGGGGAGAGGGGGAAGAGAGGGGGCGAGGGGAGAGGGGGGAAGAGAGGGAGGGGGGGAGGGGGAGAGAGGGAGGGGGGGAGAGAGAGAGAGGGAGGGGGAGAGGGGGAGAGAGGGAGGAGAGAGAGTAGGGAGAGGGGGGAGGAGGAGAGAGGGAGAGAGAGGGGGAGAGAGGGAGAGAGAGGGAGAGAGAGGAGAGAGGGAAAGGGGGAGAGAGGGGGAGAGGGAGGGGGAGGGGGGGGGGAGGAGGGGAGAGAGAAGAGGAGGCAGGCAGAGGGAGATAGAGGCAGAGGGAGAGAAGAGGGAGAGGGAAAGAGAGAGGGGGGAGAGAGGCAGAGGGAGAGAAGAGGAGAGAGAGAGAGGGGGAGAGAGGGAGGAGAGGGGGAGAGGAGGGGAGGGAGAGAGGAGGGGGAGGAGGGGAGAGAGGAGAGGGAGGGAGGGAGAGGGAGAGGAGGGAGGAGAGGGAGGGAGAGAGGGGAGAGGAGGGGGGAGGGGAGGGGGAGGAGGGGGAGAGAAGGGAGGGGAGGAGGGAGGGGGAGGAGGGGAGAGGAGGGGGAGGAGAGAGGGGGGGGGGAGGGGAGAGAGAGGGGAGGGGGAGGGAGGAGGGAGGGAGAGGGAGAGGGGAGGGAGGAGAGAGGAGGGGGGGAGGGGAGAGGAAGGGGGGAGAGGAGAGGGGAGGAGGGGGAGAGAGGGGAGGGGGGAGAGAGGAGAGAGGGGGAGAGAGGGGAGAGAGGAGGAGAGGGGAGGAGAGAGAGGAGAGAGAGAGGGGGAGGGAGGGAGAGGGGGAGGAGCGGATAGAGAGGGGGAGAGGGGGGAGAGAGAGGGAGAGGGAGAGAGGAAGAGAGGGGAGAGAGGGGGAGGAGGAGGGGAGAGAGGGGGGGGGGGGAGGGGGAGGAAGGGAGAGGGATGAGATAAAGAGGGAGGGAGGAGAGAGGGGAGAGAGAAAGAGAGGGGAGAGAGAAGAGGAGGAGGAGAGAGAGGGAGAGGCAGAGAGAGAGAAGGAATGATCGGAATGAGAGACTCGGGAGAGAGGCAGAGGGAGAGGGAGAGAGAGGGGGAGAGAGGGGGAGAGAGGAGAGAGAGAGGGGAGAGAGGAGGAGAGAGAGGAGGGAGAGAGAGGGGGAGAGAGAGAGGGAGGGAGAGGGGGAGAGGGGGAGGGAGAGGGAGAGAGGGAGAGGGGGAGAGAGGGGGAGAGGGAGAGAGAGAGAGGGAGAGAGAGAGAGGGGGAGAGAGAGAGAGAGAGGGAGAGGGAGAGGGGAGAGAGAGGGAGAGAGGGAGAGGGGGAGGGGGGGAGAGAGGGAGAGAGAGAGAGAGAGAGAGAGAGAGAGAGAGGGAGAGGGAGGGAGAGGGGGAGAGGGAGAGAGAGAGAGGAGAGAGAGAGGAGAGGGAGAGAGGGAGGGAGGGGGAGAGAGAGGGAGGGGGAGAGGGAGGGGGAGAGAGAGGGAATAGGAGAGAGAGAGGGAAACGAGAGAGGGAGAGGAGAGGAGAGAGAGGGGGAGGAGAGAGAGGGAGGAGGGAGAGGGAGGAGAGAGGGGGAGGGGAGAGAGGGGGAGAGAGAGGGAGAGGGGGGGAGAGAGGAGGGAGAGAGAGAGGGGGAGGGAGAGGGAGAGAGGGAGAGATGGGGAGAGAGAGAGGAAAAGGGGAGGAGGGGGGAGAGGGGAGGGGGAGAGAGAGAGATTCAGAGGGAGAGAGGGGGAGAGAGGTAGAGAGAGGGAGAGAGAGAGGGAGGGAGAGAGAGGGAGGAGAGGGGAGGAGAGGGGAGGAGAGGAGGGGAGAGAGAGAGGGAGAGGGAGAGGAGAGGGGAGCAGAGGAGAGGAGAGAGGGGGGGAGGAGAGGAGAGGAGAGAGGGAGACTAGGGAGGGGAGAGGGGAGAGAGAAGGGGGGGAGGAGGAGAGAGGGGGGAGAGAGGGGGGGAGGGGGGGAGAGGGGGTGGGGGGTAGAGAGGGGAGGAGGGGGAGAGAGGAGGGAGAGAGAGGAGGGGGAGAGGAGGGAGAGAGAGAGAGAGGAACTTTTTTCCCACACAGAGAGTGGTGAATCTGTGGGAGGAGAGGGAGAGAGAGGGGGGGAGAGGGAGGAGAGAGAGAGAGATGCTATAGGGAGAGAGAGGGAGAGGAGAGGGGGGGAGAGAGGGGGAGAGAGGGGGGGAGAGAGAGAGAGAGAGAGGGGGAGGGAGGAGGGAGAGGGAGAGAGAGGGAGGAGGGAGGGAGAGGAGAGAGAGAGGGGGAGAGAGAGGAGAGGGAGAGAGAGGGGGAGGGGGAGAGAGGGGAGAGGGAGGGGGAGAGGGAGAGGGGGGGGGAGGAGGAGGGAGGAGGAGAGGGGGAGAGAGGGGGAGAGAGGGGAGAGAGGGGGAGGGAGGAGAGGAGGGGAGAGGGAGAGGAGAGGGAGGAGAGGGGGGGAGAGGGGGGGGGGGAGGGGAGAGGGGAGGGGAGGGAGAGGGAGAGGGGGAGAGAGGGGGGAGAGAGAGGGAGAGGGGGGAGAGGAGGGAGAGAGAGAGAGAGGGAGGGAGAGAGAGAGAGAGAGGAGGGGAGAGGGAGAGAGGGGAGAGAGCGGGATTTGAACAGAGAGGATGATGGAGTAGAGTAAAGGCCACGATATTATCTAGAGAGAGGAGGAGAGAGGGAGAGAGATGTGTGTGTGTGTGTTTGTACGAGATGGTAGGAGAGGAGAGGGGAGAGAGGGGAGAGAGGGGGAGGAGAGGAGAGAGGGAGGAGAGAGAGGGGAGGAGAGGGGGGAGAGGGGGAGAGAGGGGGGGGGGGGGGAGAGGAGGGGAGAGGGGGGGAGGGGGAGGGGGGGGGGGGGGGCGGGTGGGAGGGAGAGAGAGAGGGAGGAGAGAGGGGAGGGAGAGAGAGAGGAGAGAGGGGGAGGGGGGGGTGGAGGGGAAGGAGAGAGAAAAAGGAGAGAAGGGGAGAGAAAGCGAGAGAGAGGGGAGAGAGAGGAGGGGAGGGAGAGAGAGGGGGAGGGGGGAGAGGAGAGGGGGGGAGGAGAGGGGGGGAGAGAGAGGAGAGAGAGGGGGGGGGGAGAGAGAGGAGAGGGAGGAGAGAGAGGAGAGGAGAGGGGGGAAGAGGGGAGAGGAGAGAGAGGAGGGAGAGAGGGAGAGAGGAGGAGGGGGAGAGGGGGGGGAGGGGGGGAGAGGGGGAGGGAGAGATGGAGAGAGGGGGGGGTGGAGAGAGGGGAGAGGGAGAGGGAGAGATGGAGAGAGGGAGAAGGAGAAAGGGATGGGGGGAGATGGAGTGTGAGAGGGAGAAGGAGAGGGGAGAGAGAGGGAGAGGGGGAGAGGGGGAGAGATGGAGAGAGAGATTACTTCACACAAAGCTCTTAAAAACCCCAATGTCCCATATACTTTCCCAGCCTCCAATTACTCAACAGCTGCTCTCCAGACTCTGGTGCCAACTGTGATTAGTTCTGGTCTTCCCCTCCCAGGCAGGTTGCAGGGTCCACGTCCAGCTACACAGAGGGTGGTGGGTGTACGGAACGAGCTGCCGGAGGAGGTAGTCGAGGCAGAGACTATCGCAACGTTTAAAAAATGTATAGGACAAGGTTAGAGGGATATGGGTCAAACACAGGCAGGTCATAAGGTCATAGGTCATAAGGGATAGGAGCAGAATTAGGCCATTCGGCCCATCAAGTCTCCAACGCCATTCAATATATCTTTCCCTTCTAACCCCATTCTTCTGCCTTCACCCCATAACCCCGACGCCCGTACTAATGAGGTGGGACTAGTGTGGACGGGACATGTTGGTCGGCATGGGCAGGTTGGGCCGAAGGGCCTGTTTCCATGATGTATGACTCTTCAGAGACTTGAGTGAACTCCAATCCACTGCCACCTCTTCGATGGGCTGGGTCGAAGGGCCGAATGGCCGACGTCTGTACCTATTGTCTATTGTCACGAGCGATCTCAGGCGGATGACAAAGAACCCGCGGCTATTTCATGAAGGAGGCTATTTCTGGACAATATTTATCCCTGAACGACTTTTCCACAGAAACCCTGACTATCTGCTAGAGTTTGCTGCGGTGAGATCAGCTCGTGTGTGTCCGACATTAGACGTCCTTCACCTGTGCCCAGGTAGTGTGTGGTGTGTGTGTGTGTGTGGTGTGTGTGTGTGTGTGTGTGTGTGTGTGTGTGTACGTGTGTGTGTGTGTGTGTGTGTGTGTGTGTGTGTGTGTGTGTGTGTACGTGTGTGTGTGTGTGTGTGTGTGTGTGTGTGTGTGTGTGTGTGTGTGTGTGTGTGTGTGTGTGTGTGTGTGTGTGTGTGTGGGTGTGTGTGTGTGTGTGTGTGTGTGTGTGTGTGTGTGTGTGTGTGTGTGTGTGTGTGTGTGTGTGTGTGTGTGTACGTGTGTGTGTGTGTGTGTGTGTGTGTGTGTGTGTGTGTGTGTGTGTGTGTGTGTACGTGTGTGTGTGTGTGTGTGTGTACGTATGTGTGTGTACATGTGTGTGTGTACGTGTGTGTGTGTGTGTGTGTGTGTGTGTGTGTGTGTGTGTGTACGTGTGTGTGTGTGTATGTGTGTGTGTGTGTGTGTGTGTGTGTGTGTGTGTGTACGTGTGTGTGTACGTGTGTGTGTGTACGTGTGTGTGTGTGTGTGTGGGTGTGTGTGTGTACGTGTGTGTGTGTGTACATGTGTGTGTGTGTGTGTGTGTGTGTGTACGTGTGTGTGTGTGTGTACGTGTGTGTGTGTGTGTGTGTGTGTGTGTGTGTGTACACGTGTGTGTGTGTGTGTGTGTGTGTGTGTGTGTGTGTGTGTGTACGTGTGTGTGTGTGTGTGTGTGTGTGTGTGTGTGTGTGTGTGTGTACGTGTGTGTGTGTGTGCAGCGCTGCTTTGGCAACTCGAACACCCAGGAATGAAGGAGTTGACCGGAAGTGGTGACCACTGCCCACTGTATCACGACCTCCCCACCACACACTGCCCCCTCCATCACTGTTACTGACCTCCGCACCATCTAAGGGATCTACAGAAGGGCAGCCAGCATGGTCAGAGACCCACACCACCCCTGCCATCGGGTAGAAGGTACAGCAGCCTAAAACTGTAAAGTCCAAGCTGACGACAGCTTCTTCCCAACAACCACCAGGTTATCAAACGCAACAACCTCCAACTAAACTGTAAACTGTTGCTGCACGACGGATATTTGTTTGTTCTCCACAAATATGTTTTTTTTAAATTAAACCCGTGTTTATTTATTGTGATTTACAGGCCAGATATGAAGTTGCAAGAAGGTCACTGTTCCAGTTGGGGGCATGGGACAATTAAACATGAAGGTAGAGGCCAGAAGCTGCAGTAACTCAGCAGGACAGGCAGCATCTCTGCGGAGAAGGAAGACCCGAGTTCTCCGCTGTTGTGGCTGTATATGTTGCACCAAGTGCATATGTAAATTCTAAGGCCAACTAAGCACTGGGAGCCCTGCTTGATGCCATCAGTGAGCTCCAGACCAAATATCCTGATAGCTTCATAGTGGTGGCCGGGGATTTTAATCACACCAGCCTTAAGACCGTGCTCCCAAAATTCAAGCAATATGTGGATTTTGAGACCAGGGGAGAGAACATCTTGGACTTGGTTTACACCAACACCCCAGAGGTTTACAAGGCAGCCCCACGCCCTCACCTGGGCCACTCGGACCACATTTCAGTGTTTTTAACACCAGCCTACAGACCTCTGCAAAAACAAGTCAGAGCGGAGAGAAAACACACCAGGGTCTGGCCAGAGGGAGCAGCCTCGGCACTGCAGGATTGTTTCCTGCACACTGACTGGGATGTGTTCAGGACAGCAGCATCCTATGATGACCTCATCAACATCGAGGAGTACGCAGAGACTGTAACCAGCTACATTGCCAAGTGCACTGAGGATGTCACCATCATGAAAACCTTCACTGCACGTGGAAACGAAAATCATGGATGACAGCAGAGGTGCGCTCGCTGCTGAGGGCTCGTGATGCAGCCTACAGAGCCGGTAACACAGCCGCTCTCCGATCCACCAGGACTGCACTGGGAAAAGGAATCAGGGCAGCGAAACGTGCCTTCGCGGGGAAAATCCAGGGACACCTCTGCGACGCAGGAGACACCAGGAGGATGTGGAAGGGACTCCAAACACTGACGGGGTACAAGGCAAGGCAGCAGGTGACCGACACGGACACTTCTCTCCCAGATAAACTGAATAACTTATTTGCACGTTTTGATGCAGCAAACACCACACCCAAGGGGAGAGCCAGTCCCTGCTCACAAACTGACCAGCCAGTCCTGACCATAGACTTGATGGACACACGGAGAATCCTGTCTAAGGTCAACCCGTGGAATGCAGTCGGACCCGACAACATCCCAGGACGTGTGCTCAAGGAATGTGCTGAGGAGTTAGCAGATGTGCTAACAGACATCTTCAACATCTCCCTTAGGATCATTGGCGTCTCCCAACCCTCGGTACAAGAACTGTTCCAGAGCCGCTGTCTGAAAAAAGCTCTGAGAATAACTAAGGACAAACTGCACCCCCTCCACACACACCTGGATCTCCTGCCATCAGGCAAGAGATATCGTAGCATCAAAGCCCGGACTACCAGACTGCTAAACAGCTTCCTGCCGCAGGCTGTGAGGCTGCTAAACAGTCACTCTGTACTCACAGTCACCTGATTCTGCGGCTTTGCACTGACATTTTAATAACCCTGGCACTGGCCACTAAAATCAGCTGCCCTGGACATTTTAATGATTGGTTTTACTGTATTTTAATGTTGCTGTTTTACCTGCTATTAACTATTTATACTGTTTCATCAGGGACTGGATTGTTTTGACTTATTATGTGTGAAATGTTTTAAGTTTCATGTGCGATGCTCCGGTATTCCCTGGGAAACGTCTTCTCATTTTGCACGGTGCAAATGTTGCTTTGCAAGATGACAATAAAGGTGGATTGGATTTGATTCGATTGGATTCGATTTGATTTGATTCTTCAGACAATTAAACATTCTTGCAAGTGGACCGGGCTAAACACTGCCATCTCCTGTCAGCAAAGGGCACTGCAGGACAATCAGGAGCCCAGACCCGATCCCAGGGTCAAGTGGAAGTTATTGTCCAGAGAGAGAGGAGAGACTGTGTGAGGGGTTGTGGTCACTGCCTGGTCACTGGGGGAGGGGGGGGTGGGAGTGAGGGGGGGTGGGGGTGTGGGGAGGGGGGGTGTCGGGGGGTATGTGGGGATGGGAGGGGGGGTGGGGGGAGAGAGACTGTTTAAGTGTTGTGCATGGCCACCACCCTCCCCTGCTCTCCACGATGGTCGCTCTAACCTGTGTGGGGGGGGGGGTATGTGGGGTGGTGGGTGTGGGGGGGATGGGGGGGGGGGTGGGGAGTGGAGGGGTGGTGGTCACTGGGGGGGATGGGGGAGGGGGAGTGGGTGGTGGGAGTGAGGGGGGGGAGGGGGAGAGAGTGTGTGAGAGAGACTGTTTAAGTGTCGTGCATGGCCACCACCCTCCCCCTGCTCTCCACGATGGTCGCTCTAACCTGTAGGTTTTGCCATCTTTGACGGGCTCGTTGCCGGAGGCGAGGATTGGGTAGGGCACCACCAGGACGGGCGGCCCGATGCAGTTCTCGCCTTTGATCTTCTTCCTGCCGCGCTCGGTCTTCATGGCGCTGGGCAGCAGGCCGTTCTTGCTGGAGTGTGCGGGCTCCATGGCGTGGTGGCTGGCCAGGCCGGTGATCAGGCTGGGCGACGAGACCTCGCTGCGGCCCTGGCTGCCCAGGGATGGGGTGGTCACACTGATGGTGTCGCACGTGGACGTGGGCGAAGACAAACTGAGCCCTGGACACGGGGAGAAACCAACACCATGGAAACATCCGGAATACCCGACCCATCCCCTGTACATATATCCACCTGGATAAAGGCTCAGGCTGTCTACCACATCTGCCCCTTTAATAAACTTCCATCAACCTCCAGCGCCAACAGTCCAAGTCCAACCAACCTTGTCCATTGGCCAACAGTGCCACCTGGTGAAGAGACCGCAACACTGCAGGAACATCGCATTACTGGAGCAGATTCACTGAAAAAATCCTAACCAGGGCCACAAGTGTTGTCTCCTCACGGGTCCTAGTGGGACCGAGACCTCCGAGGGACTCACACTGAGTTCTGCAATAGGAAGGTGAGTGGAGGGGGGGGGGGGAGGGGGTGAGGGGGAGGGGCGCCGAGAAACTAAGGGGGGGGGCCACAAATGGAATGTGTTAAAAACGGCTTGTGTTACTGGTAACGTTGTCGGCGCTCTTTACGTGGCCCCCCTTTACGTGGCCCCCCCCTTTGCATACCTTGTGTACACAAAACAAAGAACCTCGCTATGACTTGTAACATGTAGCAACAAAGATTAATTCATTAATTCATTCAGCGATGGAGGCCGAGCTATCCCAGCATCCAGAGCATGAGTGAAAGTCCTCTATCAAGACTATTGTTGTAACAAGGGCTTCCAGAGCTGTCCAGAGCTGTCTGCCACAAGGAGCCAGCGAGCCCAAACATAGGGACCTGGACCAGAACAGCTTCAGGATTCTCTCTCCAAAGACAATGACAGGCTCTGCAGAGTTCCCCGTCAACAATCTACCACCCAGAGAGTTGTGAATCTGTGGAATTCTCTGCCAGAGGAGGCAGTGGAGGTCAATTCACTGGATGTCTTCAAGAGAGAGTTAGATTTAGCTCTTAAGGCTAATGGAATCATGGGATATGGGGAGAAAGCAGGAATGATCATATTGAGTGGCGGTGCTGGCAGGAAGGGCCGAATGGCCTCCTATGTTTCTATGACTACTCATCTCTGGTTTCCAGGCCCCGCCATTGAAGTGATTTTGTTGCCTCGTTAAGCAGCCGGCATCATCTAGGACCCACTTTAACAAGGTGGTTAGCTAGTCTGCCTGTAACCACGTCACAATCCTACCTCCTCTCTGGAGAGTTTAATAAACTAAAACACCTGCCCCAGTAACTCTCCAATCCCTGATCATCAGGGGCGGCACGGTGGCGCAGCGGGTAGAGTTGCTGTCTCACAGCGCCAGAGACCCGGGTTCGATCCTGACTACGGGCGCTGTCTGTACGGAGTTTGCACGTTCTCCCCGTGACTGCGTGGGTTTTCTCCGGGTGCTCCGGATTCCTCCCACACTCCCAAGACGTGCAGGTTTGTAGGCTAACTGGTTTGGTAAAATTGTAAATCAATCCTAGTGTGTGTAGGATAGTGTTAGTGTTCGGGCATCGCTGGTCCAGCACGGATTCGGTGGGCCGAAGGGCCTGTTTCCACTCTGTATGACAATGGCTCCAGTACTAAGGTCATAAGGAATAGGAGCAGAATTAGACCATTCGGCCCATCAAGTCTACTCCGCCATTCAATCATGGCTGATCTATCTCTCCCTTCTAACCCCATTCTCCTGCCTTCTCCCCATAACCTCTGACACCCGCACTAATCAAGAATCTATCTATCTCTGCCTTAAATATATCCACTGACTTGTGGCCTCCACAGCCGTCTGTGGCAAAGAATTCCACAGATTCACCACCCTCTGGCTAAAGAGATTTCTCATCTCCTTCCTAAAAGAACATCCTTTAATTCTGAGGCTGTGCCCTCTAGTCCTAGACTCTCCACATCCACTCTATCCAAGCCTTTCACTATTCAGTACGTTTCAATGAGGTCCTCCTCTTATTCTTCCAAACTCCAGTGGGTACAGGCCCAGTGCCGACAAACGCTCATCATATGTTAACCCACTCATTCCTGGGATCATTCCTGTAAACCTCCTCTGGACCCTGTCAGGAGCCAGCACATCCTTCCTTAAAGATATGGGGCCCAAAATTGCTCACAATATTCCAAATGCTGCCTGGCCAGTGCCTTATAGAGCCTCAGCGTTACATCCCTGCTCCTGTATACAAGCCCTCTGGAAATAAATGCTAGCGTTGAGTTTGCTTTCTTTACTACCGATGACTCCAGGACTCTAGAACCAAGACTAACAGACAACCCCTCTGCAAGGCACCACTCCCTAGGGAAGCAGCTCAGATAAAAATAACTTAACATTCGAATGAGCATGCGAGAAAAAATGATTCCTTACAGTTCAAGATACCTGTGACAGAGCTGGTGGCTGGGCGGGCGTGCAGGGCGATGTCCGGCTGACCGCTCTGTCCGTGGGCATCGGACACTTGCGGTTTCAGCATGGACAGTGGCGTTGGGCCGCCCTGGGACGTGGACGGCAGTAACAACTGCTGCTGGGACTGGACACTGGAGCCGGCCATGTGTGGAGGCCGGATCTTCTCCGCCATTAACTGCTCCTTGATCTTGTTGATGAGCATCAGGTTGTCCAACTGCACGGGTGAGTGGAGGGAGGGAGAGGGGGGGGGGGGGAGGGAGGGAGAGAGGGTAGCGGGGTTGGAGGGGGGGAGGAGGAGGGAGAGAGGGGGGGAGAGACGGTGGGGAGAGGGGGGAGGAGAGAGGTAGCGGGGTTGGAGAGGGGGGGGGAGGAGAGGGAGGGGGGGGAGGAGAGAGGGGGGGGGGGAGATGGGGGGAGGGTGCAGAGATATCAAAGCAATGAGACACAGCGTTGATCAAGGTTAGGCAGTGAGAGTGGTCCCAGTACATTCATGGCCCTGCTGTCCGTGTCAGATGGGACAGACATCACACACCTCCTCCCACAACAACTACCCACTTGGTCCAAACTCCACACTCTTCACCTCTCCTTTCCGGAAGGTTCCGCCCCTCCCCCAGCCCCTCCCCCAGCCCCGGCCAATTAACGGCATCATGTTGGGCTCAGACACTGTGGGCCGAAGGGCCCGTTCCCGTGGCGGTCTACAGTCTACAGTCTACAGTCTACAGTCTACGGTCTACAGTCTACGGTCTACAGTCTACAGTCTACGGTCTACAGTCTACAGTCTACGGTCTACGGTCTACGGTCTACGGTCTACGGTCTACAGTCTACGGTCTACAGTCTACAGTCTACGGTCTACGGTCTACAGTCTACGGTCTACAGTCTACGGTCTACAGTCTACAGTCTACAGTCTACAGTCTACAGTCTACAGTCTACAGTCTACAGTCTACGGTCTACAGTCTACAGTCTAGAGTCCGGTCTACAGTCTACGGTCTACAGTCTACGGTCTACAGTCTACAGTCTACGGTCTACGGTCTACAGTCTACGGTCTACAGTCTACGGTCTACGGTCTACGGTCTACGGTCTACGGTCTACGGTCTACGGTCTACAGTCTACGGTCTACGGTCTACGGTCTACGGTCTACAGTCTACAGTCTACAGTCTACGGTCTACGGTCTACAGTCTACAGTCTACAGTCTACAGTCTACGGTCTACAGTCTACAGTCTACAGTCTACGGTCTACAGTCTACGGTCTACAGTCTACGGTCTACAGTCTACGGTCTACAGTCTACGGTCTACAGTCTACGGTCTACGGTCTACAGTCTACGGTCTACAGTCTACGGTCTACAGTCTACGGTCTACAGTCTACGGTCTACGGTCTACAGTCTACGGTCTAGTCTAGTCTACAGTCTACAGTCTACGGTCTAGTCTACAGTCTACGGTCTACAGTCTACAGTCTACGGTCTACGGTCTACAGTCTACAGTCGGTCTACGGTCTACAGTCTACGGTCTAGTCTACAGTCTACAGTCTACGGTCTACTGTCTACTGTCGAGTCTAGTCTACAGTCTACGGTCTACAGTACAGTCTACGGTCTACTAGTCTACAGTCTACGGTCTACGGTCTAGTCTACAGTCTACAGTCTACGGTCTACAGTCTACGGTCTACAGTCTACGGTCTACAGTCTACGGTCTACGGTCTACGGTCTACGGTCTAGTCTAGTCTACAGTCTACGGTCTACAGTCTACAGTCTACGGTCTAGTCTAGTCTACAGTCTACAGTCTACGGTCTACGGTCTACGGTCTACGGTCTAGTCTACAGTCTACGGTCTACGGTCTACGGTCTACGGTCTAGTCTACAGTCTACAGTCTACGGTCTACGGTCTACAGTCTACGGTCTACGGTCTACGGTCTACAGTCTACAGTCTACGTTCCACCTTCTGGACTGTCTTTGGGTCAGGGCCCTCGTTCAGACTGAGGGGGGGAGCAAGCCAGAGTGGTGAATCTCTGGAACTCTCTGCCACAGAGGGTAGTCGAGGCCAGTTCATTGGCTTTATTTAAGAGGGAGTTAGATGTGGCCCTTGTGGCTAAGGGGATCAGGGGGTATGGAGAGAAGGCAGGTACGGGATACTGAGTTGGATGATCAGCCATGATCATATTGAATGGCGGTGTAGGCTCGAAGGGCCGAATGGCCTACTCCTGCACCTAATTTCTATGTTCTATGTTTCTAAGCCTGGTGAGTGATAGGTGGATACAGGTGGAGGGGGATGGGATGGGATAGGATAGGCAGTTGGGCAGAGTGGCTGACAAATGGGAGCAAGAGGTGGTAGAACAGGAGTGGGGTGGGGGGGGGGGGAAGAGGGGGTGGAGGTAAAGGGGATTGTGGGACTCGGGGAATGGGGATTGGTGTAAGGAGGAGGGGTGGGACAAGGTGGGCAGAGAGGGGGGTGAGGGGGGGGGTGTAAATGGATGCGCCCATTCTTGCATGGGTGGGGTGGAGACAAGAGGGAGGGGTGGGGTATTCAGCCCTTCTACCTGAGAATAGATCGGGTAGACGCACCGAGTCTCTTGCCCAGAGAAGGGGAATCGAGGACCAGAGGACACAGGTTTAAGATGAAGGGGAAAAGATTTAATAGGAATCCGAAGGGTGACTTTTTCACACAGAGGGTGGTGGGTGTATGGAACGAGCTGCCGGAGCAGGTAGTTGAGGCTGGGACTATCCCATCATTTAAGAAACAGTTAGACAGGTACATGGATTGGACAGGTTTGGAGCGATATGGACCAAACGCAGGCAGGTGGGACTAGTATGGATGTAACATGTTGGCCGGTGTGGGCAAGTTGGGCTGAAGGGCCTGTCTGACCATGACCTGCTAGCCCACGTTACCCAGGGCAAGGTGTGAGGGGGGGTGCTGTCACAAGCGACAGGAGTAGAATCAGGCCATTCAGCCCATCAAATCAATTCCGTTAGTCAATCATGGCTGATCTCTGCCTCCTAACCCCATTTTCTTGCCTTCTCCCCATAACCCCCGATACCCGTTTTAATCAAGAATCTGTCTTTCTCTGCCTTAAAAATATCCACTGGCTTGGTCTCCAGAGTTCAGTGTAGTTCACAGTCAGCGTTATACAGTGTTCAATAGACAATAGGTGCAGGAGGAGGACATTCGGCCCTTCGAGCCAGCACCGCCATTCAATGTGATCATGGCTGATCATCCACAATCAGTTCCCCGTTCCTGCCTTCTCCCCATATTCCTCAACTCCGCTATCCCCAAGAGCTCTGTCTAAAGAGCCTGATAGTTGTTGGGTTGGGGTTTGGGTCAAGACTCCATCTCTGCCTTACAAACCTGCGCTGACACGCTGGGCGGAGGGGCGTGAGACGGGACATGTTCACTGACACACGGCCTCGCGGTACACACACACGCACACGTATGACGGGGTGACTGGGGGTCTGACCTACCTGGCTGGTCATGGTGGGAGGCGGGGGCCAGAAGTATGGGTTGTTGAATCGAGGTTCAGCCATGGCAGCTGCAGGGGAGAAACAGACACTACAAGTTGCAATGGTTGCACGGCAAGTAGATGGTGAATCACAGAGAGACACGTAGCGGACCCTGACCCCGACCCCACAGGTACAATCCCACCCCCCAACCCCCCAGCGCCACACGTACGTAAGTACATTTTATTTATATAGTAGCAATGTTACAAAATTTTGAGATTTAAAAAATCAAGTCTGCAATTTATCCCATCAGATAAAGCATAACAATAAGTTTAATTTGACACCAAATTCACTTTCATATCTCAAGTATTAAAAAAGTTATGACCATTTTCATACTCGGAAATTAGCATCTTGTTCCCTATTGATTTTCAATGGACATTACAAAAAAGCTGTGATCTTGGATAATCAAACGCCCATTTCTTAAGGAAAGATTAACATTTTTAAATAGCCTAAGTGTCCAAAGATTATTCACAAATAATTCACAATATAACATGATTTTTATATCTAATTTACATTAATTTATAGGCCAAATGGAAGGAATTTAGTGTTCAATTGCTGTAAATAAATGCCCATTTAAATCGGCTTTCTAGTGGGTTCATGTGGAACGCGCTGGTTTAGAACGTTGACATAGCGCTGGATTAGTGCCCTCAAATGCCGAGAAAAATACTGCGGGATATAAAAAGCCCAAAATGAGCTACTCGCTATAGATAACTTGATATATAGGGTTATATATATGCCCCATTTAATGTAAAAATAAGGTACATACCTTTAATTGTTTGCTCTATAAAACCCTGGGGCTGCGAGAGGTTGCGGAATGAAACAGTAATTTTAAAACTATTAGAACTATATTATCGAGGCCTATAAAACTAATAATACCTTTTGCGACCGGGTCTTGCAGCGATTTTTCGTTAATGATTTACTAGGCTGAACATGTGCGATTAGTACAGCCTAGTAAAAATCGCGTTTTAAACCCGCCCCCTCCAAACAGCGCCAAAATCGCGGCCATGGCTGAGGGCAGATTCCTAATGACGATTCAGGTAGGTTTTGTAACATACCTATATATAGCACGTTTAAATCAACTCGCATTGAAACCAAAGAAATTATTAAGTTTCCGTACATCCATAGAAAAATTAATAGAAATAAAAATGACACAACACATTATAGAATTCAACATGAAGGTCCCCACACAACATGAATCAAAGTTTTCCACTGTGTGGGGAAAGGCATCAGGAAGTTAACTCCTCTTCCTCTGTGAATCACCGGAGGTCGGGGCCTAGTTGTGGTCTCCGCAGCCAGTCCGATATTTTCAGGGCCCTCATGCCGGGAAACTGGAACTCCGGCGTCGGGTGAACACTCTACGGCAGCTTGGAAATGTCTGGAGCGGCCCCCACCCCACACAGCCCTTACCCCCAGAGCCACACAGAGCGGCCCCCACCCACACAGGTCACAACCCCACCCCCCCCCCCCCCACCCCTTACCCCCAGAGAGACACATAGCGGCCCCACCCCCACAGGTAAAATCCCCCACCCCCCCCCCAGAGCCACACATAGCTTCCCCCCCGCCCCATCACACATAGTGGCCCCCACCCCCCACAGGTACAATCCCCACCCCCCCACACCCCCCAGAGCAACACAGAGCTGCCCCCACCCCCACAGGTATAATCCCCTCACACAGCTGCCCAACACCAACTCCCCCTCCCATTCCCACATTCAGTGAGGCCCAGTACACATTATTGGCCCAACCTGATATTTTGTTTGGGCAGCCTACAGCGAGCAGTATGAATGTTGACGTTGCTAACCTCCAGTAAACCCTGCATCCTCTCTCCCCCCACCCCTCCCTCACCCTGGTCATGTTCTAGATCCACTGTCCTGTCCGTTTGCCCACCTCGTTGTCAACCTCCCCTCAGCCAACACTGACCCTATTCTACATTTCCTTAAGCATCGTCAGCTTTGATCTGTCGTTCTCACACCCTACCCTTCTATAATTCTCGCTTTCCTCTCCCTGGGATCTCAGTCTGAAGCAGAGTCTCGACCCAAAACGTCACCCGTTCCTTCTCCCCAGAGATGCTGCCTGTCCCGCTGAGTTACTCCAGCACTTTGTACCTATCCACGTTCTCCAGAGATGCTGCCTGTCTCGCTGAGTTACTCCAGCTTTTTGTCTCAATTATCTGTACCCTTTCCAGTTTGACATCTCTCCAATAACACGGTGCCCAGAACTGAACACAATACTCTGAATGCAGCCTCACCATAAAAACATGGAAAATTATGTGCAGGAGTAGGCCATTCGGCCCTTCGAGCCAGCACCGCCATTCGATATGATCACGGCTGATCATCTAAAATCAGTACCCCGTTCCTGCTTTCTCCCCATATCCCTTGATTCCGTTATCCCTAAGAGCTAAATCTAACCAACGTCTTATACGACTGCAACATGACTTCCCAACCTCTATACTTAATACTCTGACTGATGGCCAAAGTGCCAAAAGCCTTTCTGATACCTTATCTACCTGCGACTCGATCTTCAAGGAACCATGCACCTGTACTCCTAGATCCCTCTGCTCTACAACACTCCCCAGAGCCGACCATTCACTGTGTAAGCCCTGCCCTTGTTCAACTTCCCAAATTGCAACAACTCACACTTCTCTGTATTAAATTCCATCAACCATTCCTCCGCCCACCTGGCCAATCGATCCAGATCTTGCTGCAATCGTTCACAACCATCTTCACTATCTGCAAAACCACTCACTTTTGTATCATCAGCAAACTTGCTCATCTTGCCCTGTATGTTCTCATCCAAATCATTGATGTAGATGACAAACAGTAACGGGCCCAGCACTGAACCCTGAGGCCACACCACTAGTCACAGGTCTCCAGTCCGAGAAGCAACCTTCCACCATCACCCTCTGCTTCCTTCCAAGCAGCCAATTTTCCATCCATTCAGCTATCTCTCCAATCTCCATATCCCAGAGACGTGCGGGTGTGTAGGTTAATTGGCCCTCTGTAAATTGCCCCAAATGTGTAGGGAGTGGATGAGAAAGGGTGATCGATGGTCAGCGCGAAATCGGTGGGCTCTCTAGTTGTGGTCGGATGGTTCAGTTGCCTGTTAACAGCTGGGAAGAAACTGTCCCTGAATCTGGAGGTTTGCGTTTTCACACTTCTGCACCTTTTGCACGATGGGAGAGGGGAGAAGAGGGAGTGGCCGGGGTGCGACTCGTCCTGGCCTTGCCGAGGCAGCGTGAGGTGTAGATGGAGTCAATGGAAGGGAAGGTAGATAAAAATGCTGGAGAAACTCAGCGGGTGAGGCAGCATCTATGGAGAGAAGGAATAGGCGACCTTTTGGGGCGAGGCCCTTCTTCAGACTGAATGGAAGGGAAGTTGGTTTGTCTGATTGTTTGGGCTGCGTCCACAATTGTCTGCAATATCAGGTGGGGACCCTTCTTCTCCAGAGATGCTGCCTGACCCGCTGAGTTACTCCAGCACTCTGTGAAACGTCACCTATCCATGTTCTCCACAGATGCTGCCTGACCCATTGAGTCACTCCAGCACTCTGTGAAAAGTCACCTATCCATGTTCTCCAGAGATGCTGCCTGACCCGCTGAGTTACTCCAGCATTCTGTGAAACGTCACTTTTCCATGTTCTCCACAGATGCTGCCGGTCCCACTGAGTTATGGTGCAGCAGCATCTATGGAGCTAAGGAAATAGGCAACGTTTCGGGGCCGAAATCCTTATGGAAATAGGCAACGTTTCGGGCCGAAACCCGGAAGGGTTTCGGCCCGAAACGTTGCCTATTTCCTTAGCTCCACAGATGCTGCCTGGCCCGCTGAGTTACTCCAGCACTCTGTGAAACATCACCTATCCATGTTCTCCATAGATGCTGCCTGACCCGCTGAGTTACTCCAGTACTTCAGCACTCTGTGTCTATCTGCAGGTCTTTGTTTACACATGTTTTCCAGTTGCTCCAACCGTTGTAGAGATCGTGGCTCGAGACACTAAAGAAATCCGTGCTCCATTTCCAAACAGAAACCACAGCTTTACACTCAGCGAGAGGCTGTGGATTTGAAATGCAAGATATAGAATCTCATGACTTACTTTGAGACAAAACAGGCAGATGAACCTCACCCACCTGGGCCCAAGCAGGCCAGGTCTGGTTGGCCCGGGCAAACCCTCAGTCTTGATCCCACGAACCCTCGTGACCCCTCCCAACACCCACACATTGTCCAGACGTGGACAGATACACACACGTTAGAACATTACCGCCCTTCAAACACAACGTCCACGCCGACACAAGTTCACAAGTGATAGGAGCAGAATGAGGCCATTCCACACAGAGTCCACTCCGCCATTCAATCACGGCTGATCTATCTCTCCCTCAGTCCCCAGTCTCCTGCCTTCTCCCCATAATCCCCGACACCCAACTAATCACAAATCTGTCAACCTCCACCGTAAAAATATCCATTGATGGTTTCCACAGATTCACCACCCTCTGGCCAAAGAAATTCCTCCTCATCTCCTTTCTAAAGGTACATCCTTTTATTCTGAGGGTGTGCCCTCTGGTCCTAGACTCTCCCACTAGTGGAAACAATGATGATAACTGTACATGCTCCGTATCCCGCCATCCCCTGCGTATCCATGTACCTGTCTGAAAGCCTCTGAAGGTTGTCACCAGATGTCGTAAGTGAATTCCATTAAAACTGGTCCCTGGCAATCGCCTAAAGAGTTGCCTTGAAGAGGCGTTTAGATAGACAGATAGGCATGCAGGATGAGGAGGGATAAGGAATATATGCAGGTGGATGAGGTTAGTTTAACTAGGAAGGTAGACAAAAAGCTGGAGTAAGCTTTTAGACACACGTAGACAGAGATAGACACACAACAACTTAATTGAGAAGTTTCTGTGCCTCAAACCTTGGTGGCTCTGACCATCGGGAGCAGTGATGATCCTTTATCTTAAGGATAAAGGAGAAATCCTTTAAAACCGAGATGAGAAGAACTTTTTTCACACAGACAGTGGTGAATCTCTGGAACTCTCTGCCACAGAGGGTAGTTGAGGCCAGTTCATTGGCTATATTTAAGAGGGAGTTAGATGTGGCCCTTGTGGCTAAAGGGATCAGGGGGTATGGAGAGAAGGCAGGTACGGGATACTGAGTTGGATGATCAGCCATGATCATATTGAATGGTGGTGCAGGCTCGAAGGGCCGAATGGCCTCTACTCCTGCACCTAATTTCTATGTTTCTATGTTTCTATGATGAGCCTTGACCCTCTGGTACAGAGTAACTCGGGTCCAAACTGCTGCAGGAACCATCTCCACAACGACTGCAATCCTGGTGCCACCATGAGCCTACACCAGCCCTAGTGTGTGATGGTTCACTACCTGGAGAGTACAGGTAGCTCTGGAGAGACACACAAAATGCTGGAGTAACTCAGCGGGTCAGGCAGCATCTCTGGAGGGAAGGAATGGGTGACGTTTCGCGTCGAGACCCTTCTTCAGACAGGTAGCTCAGGTACAGCACAACTATAGGTTGTCTCCTGAAGGAATCTTTGTCTATAGAATGGTGTTGTAAAAACAATTGTCAACAGGGGAGGGGAATTTCTGACTCACAATAAGATTCTTTTTCCTGTGGGATTTTCCAAAATTATCTTCTTTTTCTTAACAGCTTAAGTTTATTTTCATTGCTGCAAGCTAAAAATACAGGAACGCCACCGATTTTCTGGCACCGATGATTCTAGAGCAGTGGTTCCTAACCTTTTTTTTGGCCATGCCCCACCTAATCACCTCTAAAATCCTGATGCCCCCCCCCCCCCCCCCATGTGGTGATATATAATTCTTATCATTTAAAAAGTGAACTCTGTTTCAGCTGAAGAAGCTTAAAACGCCAATACCTTGGTTTAAACAAGCTTCAAAAAATAACTACACAATAAAGACCTTTTTTACCCCAAAAAAATTATTTACTCAAAATAACATCTGAAACATAAACTACATATGTTTACCTGATGGAAAATCCAAAAAAATAAAAATCGGAAATTTGGACCCAGACCTCCTCAGTCACGTTCAATTGCCCCCCTTAAAAATCAAATTGCCCCCCTGTGGGGCATATGCCCCACGTTGGGAACCACTGTTCTAGAGCCATGCAGTGTTATCCCTGTTGCCGGACCAACAGAGGTCACGGCCTCCGAGAGGAGACCAACAGTGACGGAACTTTCCGCCGAGACCGTCGGGCGGCCGAGACACCTGCCCGCAATGTCCGGCCTCAGGAGTCGGCTATGGGACAGATCTGCCAGTTCTGGGGGAACTTGTCACAATTGTGTCTGGATTACAGGAGGCGTCAGGCAACCTGTTCTCAAGAGACAATGATGTCTGATTACTGCACGGAGGTTCCATGGGCATTTTTTCTTGGCCTAGACTGTTTTTTCCCCCAAAGCAGCTTTTTTTCCTACATATTGTGAGAGTACAGAGGAGATTTACTAGAATGTTGCCTGGGTTTCAGCAACTAAGTTACAGAGAAAGGTTGAACAAGTTAGGGCTTTATTCTTTGGAGCGCAGAAGGTTAAGGGGGGACTTGATAGAGGTCTTTAAAATGATGAGAGGGATAGACAGAGTTGATGTGGACAAGCTTTTCCCACTGAGAGTAGGGAAGATTCAAACAAGGGGACATGACTTGAGAATTAAGGGACTGAGGTTTAGGGGTAACATGAGGGGGAACTTCTTTACTCAGAGAGTGGTGGCTGTGTGGAATGAGCTTCCAGTGAAGGTGGTGGAGGCAGGTTCGTTTTTATCATTTAAAAATAAATTGGATAGTTATATGGATGGGAAGGGAATGGAGGGTTATGGTCTGAGCGCAGGTATATGGGACTAGGGGAGATTATGTGTTTGGCACGGACAAGAAGGGTCGAGATGGCCTGTTTCCGTGCTGTAATTGTTATATGGTTATATATATTAATTTCCGTAATAACTTTAATGCAATTCTCTAGTTCCAGAACTAAACATCTTTTTTTACCAATTTGACCCACAAAATACAAACTGTATTAGTTCATTCACCAGTCTTTATGGAAACACACAGTGGAAACATAGAAATTAGGTGCAGGAGTAGGCCATTCAGCCCTTCTAGGGAGCACTGCAGTTCAATATGATCATGGCTGATCATCCACAATCAGTACCCCGTTCCTGCTTTCTCCCCATATCCCTTGATTCCGTTTGCCCTAAGAACTAAATCTAACTATGGTTACAGAGTAACTAGCTGAATTGAAAACTCCATGAAGTTATCTTGAAGCCCAGTCACAGTTAAATTCTGAGCTAACTCAGAAATGAGGAGTTACAATGGAGAAATAGCCAGTTCATTTCCCCCTTGGTGTTTTTAAACAAACTTTGAAGATGTGAACAGCTACAGCTAGCTAACAATTCTCGTGCCCAGAGGAGGGGAACCGAGAACCAGAGGACATAGGTTTAAGGTGAAGGGTTAAGATTTAATAAGAATTTGAGGGGTAACTTTTTCCACACAGAGGGTGGTGGGTGTATGGAACGAGCTGCCAGAGGAGGTAGTTGAGGCTGGCACTATCGCAACATTTAAGAGACATTTAGACAGGTACATGGATAAGACAGGTTCAGCCAAACGCAGGTAGGTGTGACTAGTGTAGATGGGACACGTTGGTTTGTGTGTGTAAGTTGGATCAAAGGGTCTTGTTTCCACACTGTATCACTCTAATTAACCAGGAGGGTCAGGATTGGTGGGTAATTGTGTATCCACATGTGATCTGCGGAGAAATGAGGAACTGCAGGTGCTGGAGTACAAAATAAAACACAAAGTGCTGGAGTAACTCAGCGGGTCAGGAAGTATCTCTGGAGGACGTGGACAAGTGATGTTTCGGGTCGAGACCCTTCTTCAGACAGAATGTGAGAGTGAGCAGAAAGTGGGAGAGAGGTGGGGGCAGGACAAGTGGTGGATGAGTCACATGGTCCACATCCCATAGAAACATAGAAATTAGGTGCAGGAGTAGGCCATTCGACCCTTCGAGCCTGCACCGCCATTCAATATGATCATGGCTGATCATCCAACTCAGTATCCCGTACCTGCCTCCTCTCCATACCCTCTGATCCCCTTAGCCACAAGGGCCACATCTAACTCCCTCTTACATATAGCCAATGAACTGGCCTCGACTACCCTCTGTGGCAGAGAGTTCCAGAGATTCACCACTCTCTGTGTGAAAAAAAGTTCTTCTCATCTCGGTTTTTAAAGGATTTCCCCCTTATCCTTAAGCTGTGACCCCTTGTCCTGGACTTCCCCAACATCGGGAACAATCTTCCTGCATCTAGCCTGTCCAACCCCTTAAGAATTTTATAAGTTTCTATAAGATCCCCTCTCAATCTTCTAAATTCTAGAGAGTATAAACCAAGTCTATCCAGTGTTTCTTCATAAGACAGTCCTGACATCCCAGGAATCAGTCTGGTGAACCGTCTCTGCACTCCCTCTATGGCAATAATGTCCTTCCTCAGATTTGGAGACCAAAACTGTACACAATACTCCAGGTGTGGTCTCACCAAGACCCTGTACAACTGCAGTAGAACCTCCATGCTCCTATACTCAAATCCTTTTGCAATGAAAGCCAACATACCATTCGCTCTTCCATCCTACCATCCTCTGGCTTCACAATTCACCACTCTTCTCTCTAATCTTCCACCCTCCCGTCTCCTTCTCTCCACCCATCTGCCTATCAAACCCCTCACACCTGTATCCACCTATCACTTAAAAAGATGATGGACACAAAATGGACACCTATCACTTTACTTTAGTTTAGCGATACAGCACGGAAACAGGCCCTTCGGCCCTACGAGTCCATGCAGACCAGCGATCCTAGCACATTAACACTATCCTACACAATTTTTACATTTACTAATTAACCTACAAACCTGAACGACTTTGGAGTGCGGGAGGAAACCGAAGATAATCGGAGAAAACCCACGCAGGTCACGGAGAGAACGTGCAAACTCCGTACAGACAGCGCCCGTAATCGGGATGGAACCCGGGTCTCTGGGAGGCAGCAACTCTACCGCTGCACCACTGGGGTACGGTGAAATGCTTTTGTTGCTAAGATAGCGGAAAGACACAAAAGATTACAATCCAGCCGTCCTCATTTTACAGAGAGTGGATAAAGGGAACATTACGTCATTTAGTCCAAGATAAAGTCTTATGAAGTCCGATAAAAGATTGTTCAAAGATCTACAAAGAGGTGGATGGGAGGTCAGGACCGCTCTCTAGTTGGTGAGAGGACGGTTCAGTTGCCTGATAACAGCCGGGAAGAAACTGTCCCTGAATCTGGAGATGTGTGTGTGTGGTTTTCACACTTCTGTACCTCTTGCCCGATGGGAGAGGGGGAGAAGAGGGAGTGGCCGGGGGTGAGACTGGCCCTTGATGATGCTGCTGGCCTTGCCGAGGCAGCGTGAGGTGTAGATGGAGTCCACCCTAACACAAGAAGGAGGTGTACCCAATTAGAGGGGCCCAGTAGCGCAGTGGTAGAGTTGCTGCCTCCCAGCACTAGAGACCCGCGTTTTATACCGATTACGGGTGCTGTCTGTACAGAGCTTGCATGCTCTCCACATGACCTGCGTGGGTTTTCTCCAGGTGCTCCAGTTTCCTCCCACACTCCGAAGGCGTGCAGGCTCGTAGATTAATTGGTAAATTGTCCCTAGTGTGTAGGATAGTGCGAGTGTGCGGGATGATCGCTGGTCGACACAGACTCCATGGATCAAAGGGCCTGTTTCTGTGCTGTATCGCTTTTCCTTGCAGCCCTACGTAAGATATTTGCCACGCTACAACCTTCACTCGTATCTAATGAAGATTCGTGTATTTCAGCCAGCATGTTTCAGTGCAATCATTACTCATCTAAAACATTGACTGTGCTTTTCTTCACAGATGCTGCACGCCCAGCTGCGTGTTGTGGACAGTCTGCATTTCCCTTGCACATGGATGGTTCCCTGCCCACTACAGGCTCCGCCATGAACCACAGGCTTGTTTCACAGTTCCCACGTGTCTCTCACTACTATTTAACGACTATATCTCCCGTTTCCCTTCCCCCGACTCTCAGTCTGAAGACGGGTCTAGAGTTTGAGTTTAGAGATACAGCACGGAAACAGGCCATTCGGCCCACCGAGTCCGTGCCGACCAGCGATCCCCGCACACTAACACTATCCTACACACACTAGGGACCATTTACAATTTACAGAAGCCAATTAATCTACAAGCCCGCACGTCTTTGGAGTGTGGGAGGAAACCGGAGCTCCCGGAGAAAACCCTCGAGGTCACGAGGAGAACATACAAACTCTGTACAGACAGCACCCCAAGTCGGGATCGACCCCTGGTCTCTGTCGCTGTGAGGCAGCGACTCTACCGCTACACCACTCAAGCAGAAACGTCACCTATTCCTTCTCTCCATAGCTGCTGCCTGACCCACTGAGTTACTCCAGCATTTAGCGTTTATCTTCCGTTTTAAACCAGCATCTGCAGTTCCTTCCTACACATTTTGTGTATTATTCTGTTCTCGGATTTCTAAATTTGAATAATTTTAAATAGAACATTTGGTTTGCAGGAGTGACTTCAATAGGGGCACTCTTTATAGAGTCTTATATCTTAAACACTATAAACATCTTATATCTTAATGTAATATTACATTTTTATAGCAAAGTATAAAATATAAACAGAAAATAGCAAAACATTCAGATCCGGGATGAAGGGGAATTGGAAAAACAGCGTTTGAACTAAATTACTTTTCATTTAGAAACATAGAAAAATAGAAATTAGGTGCAGGAGTAGGCCATTCGGCCCTTCGAGCCTGCACCGCCATTCAATATGATCATGGCTGATCATCCAACATCAATGTGAAATATTAATATAATATGGATCATGTGCAGACAGATGAGATTAGCTTAAGATAGGCACAAAGAAGGGTCTCGACCCGAAACGTCACCTATAATTTTTCTCCAGAGATGCTGCCTGACCCGCTGGAGTAACTCTGCACATCAGGCAGCCTCTCGAGAGAGAAGGAATGGGTGACGTTTCGGGTCGAGACCCTTAGCGCATGTTGGCATCTTGTCTGGCACAGACATTGTGGGCCAAAGGCAATATAGTAATATTCTGGGAACAAATATTTTTTCCTTGGCAGACAGATGATTCAACCATGCTGAAGAAATCCAGTGTCTGGATGGATAGGTTGTATCCTGTGTTACAACAGTGTTCCCTCCCATGTTCAGTCCACAGGAAGCCACCACACAAATAGTATCACAGTGAACATAAGTATTCGTAGACAGGGAAGATAGACACTAAATGCTGGAGTAACTCAGCGGGTCAGGCAGCATCTGTGGAGAACATGGATAGGTGATGTTTCACAGAGTGCTGGAGTAACTCAGCGGGTGCAGCAGCATCTACGGAACTAAGGAAATAGGTAACATTTCGGGCCGAAACCCTTCCGGGTTTCGGCCCGAAACGTTGCCTATTTCCAGAAGGGTTTCGGCTCGAAACGTTGCCTATTTCCTTAGCTCCATAGATGCTGCTGCACCATAACTGAGTGGGTCAGGCAGCAACTGTGGAGAACATGGATAGGTGACGTTTCACAGAGTGCTGGAGTAACTCAGTGGGTCAGGCAGCATCTGTGGAGAACATGGATAGGTGACGTTTCACAGAGTGCTGGAGTAACTCAGCGGGTCAGGCAGCATCTGTGGAGAACATGGATAGGTGACGTTTCACAGAGTCCTGGATTAACTCAGCAGGTCAGGCAGCATCTGTAGAGAAAAAGAATAGGTGACGTTTCGGGTCGAGACCCTTCTTTAGTCTGAAGATGGGTCTCAACCCAAAAAGTCATCTATCCCTTCTGTCCAGAGATGTTGCCTGTCCCGCTGAGTTACTCCAGCATTTTGTGTCTATCTTCGGTGTAAACCAGCATCTACAGTTCTTTGCTACACGTTTGGTAGACAGTGGCCCAGCCCGGCCAGACGCCCACCAACCGTTCAAACCAAAGACTGACCATTATCAATGGTCAACAAATGTCCGTAACACACACGGAACCCAACGTCTGTGCAGCTACAACATCCCGACTAACTGCTGCCCAGAGTGGTCACCTCCAGCCATGGTGACCAACCTAACCACCTGCCCTCCACGCAGGCATCATGGAGCTGGGGACCTCCGTGTTCCCTGATGGTAGGCTCCATGGTCTTCTCCCCAAGGTTCAAGGCCACCCAAGAGGGCCCATCACAGACATCATACCAACCATGTCATTCAACCCAAGGATAGACACCAAACGCTGGAGTAACTCAGCGGGACAGGCAACATCTCTGGAGAGAAGGAATGGGTGACGATTCAGCCGAGACCCCTTCTTCCGAAAAAGATGCTGCCTGTCCCGCTGAGTTACTCCAAGATTTTGTGTCTATCTTCGGTGTAAACCAGCATCTGCAGTTCTTTCCTACACATGCGATTCAACAGTAACACCAACTTTGCCGATACAAACTACAAAAGTGCATCTTTTCTTTTTTAAATAAAGTTCTGACACACACATTATTTCCCCGACCACATACACAGTCTATTCTCGGTTTCCAAGTGCATTTTGCATAATTCCATTTTAATCCTAGCAGTTTCATTAATGCAAACCATTTCTTGTGTGTGGCTTTTTCACAAAATACATGGGCACGATGGTGTTTACAAGACACATCTTCTCTCTCCTCTTAACAAGGCAAACATACAAGGTGTATAAACCAGTGAAAAGCAATGCAAAACTTTCCAAAATGTAGATTGTTTTTAAAAGGAAAACTTTAAAGAAAATCTTCCAGATCAAAAGCTTGAATTTCAATTTCAGAAACTTAAAAAAAAAATTAAAAAAAAACTTTAGTTGAAACTTAAAACCCCCCCATTCCAAAAGATGGATTTTTTTGTTGTTGTTATTTTAAAAAAAATTGGTGCAAAGGCAGCGATTTTGGGTTTTTATTTCTGCAAAAATGGACATGCAATTTGCTAAAAGATTGTCCTCCCCCCCAATGTATTAAATGTGGGGTTTTAAAGGAGGGGGGGGTAGATTTTGCAGCAAACTTTTTTTGCAGAAACATTTAAAAAATAAGGAGGGGGGGGGGGGCACACACACTTGCAGTAATATAGCCACTGGACTGGCCATAATGTACTGCCCTCTGCACCGCCTCTCTCACTCTCTCTCCTACATTCTCAGACTGTCTGGAGTTTTTTTTAGAAAAAAAAAATAAATTAAAAAAAAGCGACAAAAGAAAAAAAAAACAAAAATGGCAGCCAGCGTTTAAAAAGGACATCGAGTCGCCATATTTTGCAGCTCTACTAGAGTAATGGAACAAAAAGCAGCCGGCGCTGTCTGCGCTGAGCTGCGCTGCGCTGCGCTGCGCCCCGATATTTGCAGCCTGCTCATTCCCATTGTTTACTTGCCATTTAAGAATTGCCAGGGTTTTGAATCGCCCGGCACACACACACACTCTCTCTCACACTCACTCACACTCACACACACACACACAAACCCCCCCTCAATACTTCCCACAACACACATGCCTTGCATTGCTGCATCTCAATGCAAAAAGGCAAAGATGTGGAAACACTGTCAGACTTTGCAGAAAACCAAACCCCAGCCCAGCGCCGCGTCCACTGCAAGCTTGTCCCTGCAACGTGTGCAGCAAGCTCTCACCTTCCCACCCTCGCTCCTTGCATACAGACCTTGCTTGCAAAGGGTCTTTTATAAAAATATATATATATATATAAAGGGTTGCGATGATCTTCGGGCTTGTTTCAGGCAGATCTCATCTTCCGGGTCGTCTGCAATTCACTTCTGGTTACTGCAGGCGATGAGGGGGTCTAAGTGCGAGCGGCTCAGTCCATGAAAAGTCGTTCACTATCAGGATATTTCACTCACACGCTCAGGGCAACATTCCCCGCTCTCTAACTACTCATACAGTTTGCATATCGCCCAGATCCTTTAGTTATACAAGTTAAATGTGTGCAATTGCCTGGAAATACTATCACACCATATCATCTGCAGTATCATCTTCCAATATCTCTCTACAAAATATATTTTCACCAGCACAATATTTTGCACCCAGGATCGTTTCTGGAGATTTGACACCGATATTTCCCCAGTCTCCAAAAACAAATATTTGCATTTGAGATGTTTATTATGTAACATTTAAGATCAGAGTATTCTGCTCCTTGTGAAGGTTGCACCAATCGTGCTTCTGAAGTGTGGAAACACCGAGACAGTTTGTGGACTTGGCATCAGTTAGATACTGGTCCCAAGCCAAAGAAGGAACTGTTAGCCAAAACACAAAGTGCTGGAAGAACTCGGTGGGTCGGGCAGCATCTGCGGAGGGAAGGGACTGGTGACGTTTCGGGTCGGGAGACTTCCTCCATCAGAAGGAAGGGTTAAGATGGAAGGTGTGTAAGGAGGAACTGCAGATGCTGGTTTACAACGAAGGTAGACACTAAAAGCTGGAGTAACTCAGCGGGTCAGGCAGCAGCGTCTCTGGAGAGAAGGAATGGGTGACGTTTCGGGTCGAGACCCTTCTTCACACCGAGAGTCGGGGGAGAGGGAAACGAGAGATTTGGACGATGATGGAGAGAGAGATGAATGAAAGATAAGCAAAAATGTAACCATGATAAAGGAAACGGGCCATTGTTAGCTGTGGGCGAGGTGAAAATGAGTTATAGACAATGAGACTCAACAAGACGACTTTGAAACTAGTACAACAACTTGGTTGGGAGTGGGGGGGGGGGTGGTGGAGATGGGCCTGGCTTTCAGGAGGTTTGCAACATTGGAGAGAGGGGGGGTCGGATAGATCCATATATAGATATAGATCAGAGATCCATAGCCCCCTAGAGCCAACTTGGCCATGGACTTCTAGAAACATAGACAATAGGGGCAGGAGTAGTAGGCCATTCGGCCCTTCGAGCCTGCACCGCCATTCAATATGATCATGGCTGATCATCCAACTCAGTATCCTGTACCTGCCTTCTCTCCATACCCCCTAACAATCTTCCTGCATCTAGAGCTGGCTTGGCCATAACTGAAGGACAGATATAGAAACATGGACAATAGGTGCAGGAGTAGGCCATTCAGCCCTTTGAGCCAGCACCACCATTCAATATAATCATGTCTTGTACGGAGTTTGTATGTTCTCCCCGTGACTGTGTGGGTTTTCTCCGGGTGATCCGGTTTCCTCCCACACTGCAAAGGCGTGCAGGTTTGTAGGGTAGCTGGCTTCTGCCAACTGTACATTGTCCCTAGTGTGTGGGATAGAACTAGTGTGAATGGGTGATCGATGGTTGGTGTAGACTCAGTGAGTGGAACGACTTGGTTCCACGCTGTAAACTAACGCTAAACCTGGGGGAGAGTTGGAGGAGGTGACGGAGAAAGGGAACGAGAGCTCACGGAGAGATGTGTGCATGAGGGCTACAGACTTAATGGAGGCGTCTGGGGACTGAACACTATGGAGAACATGGCTGGGGGCTGATCAAACCTGGGAGTGTTGGGACTTATGTACACACATGAAGCCAAACTCACACAGGAGGGACACACAAGAGCAGGATAAGGTTGGCATTGTTGCATCTGGTGAAAACCAAACCCAGAAGGAGCATGTTAACAGGGAATGTGGAGTGGGAGGGTCAGAGATAGACATGAACCAAGTAAATGATGGTGTGGGGTTTGGATGTTTATCTGGTGGTTACAGATTGCCAGCAGCTTGGTTATGCTTCATAGTCCCTCATGGAGAGGGATGGTGTTGGCTTTGGTGGGGTGGGCTACAGTAGGGTGGGGTGGGCTAGGGTGGGGTGGGCTACAGTAGGGTGGGGTGGGGTGGGGTGGGCTGGTGTGGGCTAGGGTGGGGTGGGCTACAGAGAAGGGTGGGTCACACCTAACTTCCTCCAAGGACCTGATGTGTGAATATTGAAGTTGGGATGTGAAACTGCAGTTGGTGAGGCCACATTTGGAGTATCGCGTTCAGTTATGGTCAGCAAAGACGTAGTCAAGCTGGAAAGAATGCAAAGAAGATTGACGACGATGTTGCCAGTGCTGGAGGGCCTGAGCAAGTTTCCTCCAAGGACCTGATGTGTGAATATTGAGGTTGGGATGTGAAACTGCAGTTGGCGAGGCCACATTTGGAGTATCGCGTTCAGTTATGGTCAGCAAAGATGTAGTCAAGCTGGAAAGAATGCAAAGAAGATTGACGAGGATGTTGCCAGTGCTGGAGGGCCTGAGCAAGTTAGGACTTAATTCCTTGGAGCGTAGGAGACCAAGAGGACATCTTGCAGAGGTGTTGAAATCATGAGAGGAATAGATCTTGTGAATGTACAGATAAGGACTACTGGAGGGCAAAGGTTAAAGGTGAGAGGGCACAATGTAATAGGAACCTGAGGGGCAACATTTCCACAGAGAGGGTGATGGGTAGATAGAATGGGGCCTCCAGTGGAGTTGACGGGGCCTGGAGTTGACGGGGCCTGGAGTAGATGGGGCCTGGAGTAGACGGGGCCTGGAGTAGACGGGGCCTGGAGTAGATGGGGCCTGGAGTAGATGGGGCCTGCAGTAGATGGGGCCTGGAGTAGACGGGGCCTGGAGTAGACGGGGCCTGGAGTAGATGGGGCCTGGAGTAGACGGGGCCTGGAGTAGGATGGGGCCTGCAGTAGATGGGGCCTCCAGTAGACGGGGCCTGGAGTAGACGGGGCCTGGAGTAGGGCTGAAGGGCCAGTTTCTGTGCACCAAGCCCACTCTCCAGTAGGTTCAGTTGCCTGATAACGGAAGAAAATGTCCGTGAATCTGGAGGTGTGATGATGATGTTTAGGGAGGAACAGCAGATGTGGCTTTAAATCAAAGACAGACACACAAGGCTGGCGTGACCCACATTTCCTTGTTTATCGTTGCTCTTTGCCTTTCTTAAATTAATTTTCCCCGAGTGCCGTGTATAATTCTCATTCCCCTTTATCCTGACACTCAGTCTGAACCAGGCTCTCGATTCCTTCTCTCCCGAGATGCTGCCTGTCCCGCTGAGTTACTCCAGTGCTTGGTATCTGTCTGCGGTGTGATGTGTGGTTGGGTTTCCTGCCCTCTACCAAGGCATCAGCTCTTGCTGAGTATTTCTACGGCTGGTAAGTGCTTTGAGACGTCGTGAGGCCATGAAAGCCATTTCCGTTTGTTGTTTATTTCTGGACTTGTTCTCAAGTAAGACATTAGCTGCCTGTGTGGCCCAAGGCACAGAGTTGTGAAGGAGTTAATAAGACAAAATACATCACTAAAACACATGATGCATCCACTAAATATTACTTGTATTACTTGTCGAGGCCCCATAAATTGTAAAACTTAGATTAAGGTAGCAATTGTGGAAGGTTCGACAGCACTGGGCCTGCACTCGCTGGAGTTTAGAAGGTTGAGCGGGGACTTCATTGAAACTTACAGAATAATGAAAGGCCTGGATAGAGTGGATGTGGAGAGGGGCCTCGACTAGATGGGGCCTGGAGTAGATGGGGACTTGACTAGACGGGGCCTGGAGTAGATGAGGCCTGAGGTGGGAGAATCTAGGACCAGAGGTCACAGCCTCAGAATTAAAGGGCGCTCTTTTAGAAAGGAGGTGAGGAGGAACTTCTTTAGTCAGAGGGTGGCGAATCTGTGGAACTCATTGCCAGAGGCCAAGACAGTGGATATTTTTAGGCAGAAATAGACACATTCTTGATTAGAACGGGTGTCATGGGTTATTGAAACATAGAAAATAGGTGCAGGAGTAGGCCATTCGGCCCTTCGAGCCATTAAATATGTTCATGGCTGATCAAACAAAATTCATACCCCGTTCCTGCTTTCTTCAAATATCCCTTGATTCAGTTAGCCTTCAGAGCTATGTCTAACTCTCTCTTGAATACATCCAGTGAATTGGCCTCCACTGCCTTCTGTGACAGAGAATTCCGCAGATTCACAACTCTGGGTGAAAATGTTTTTCTTCATCTCAGTCCTAAATGGCCTACCCCTTATTCTTAAACAGTGACCCCTGGTTCTGGACTCCCCCAACATCAGGAACATTTTTCCTGCATCTACCCTGCTCAATCCTCTAAGAATTTTATATGTTTCTATAAGATACCCTCTCAGCCTTCTAAATTCCAGTGAATATATATTGTAAATAACTGGGTTCCCAGCAACGAGCCTTGCAGCACCCCCTTACACCACATCCACTGGCTCTCCCTTATCCATTCTACTTGTTACATCCTCAAAATATTCCAGAAGATTAGTCAAGCATGATTTCCCCTTCATAAATCCATGCTAACTTTGACCGATCCTGTCACTGTTTTCCAAATGTGCTGATATAACATCTCTAACAATCCACTCCAGCATCTTCCCCACTACCGATGTAAGGCTAACTGGTCTATAATTCCCCGTTTTCTCTCTCCCTCCTTTCTTAAAAAGTGGAGTTACATTGGCTACCCTCCAGTCCACAGGAACTGATCCAGAGTCGAGAGAACTTTGGAAATTGATCACCAATGCATCCACAAATTCTAGAGCCACCTCCTTGAGTATTCTGGGATGCAGACCATCAGACCCTGGGGATTTATCTGCCTTCAGTCCCAACAGTTTACCTAACACCATTTTCTGACGAATGTGGATTCCCTTCAGTTCCTCCCTCCCACTAGATCCTCGGTCCCCTAGTATTTCCGGGAGATAGTTTGTGTCTTCCTTAGTGAAGGCAGAACCAAAGTACTCGTTTAACTGTTCTGCCATTCGTTATAAATTCATCTGTCTCTGACTGTACGGGACCTACATTTGTCTTCACTAATCTTGTCCTTTTTACATACCTAAATAAACTTTTACTGTCAGCTTTTATATTCCCTGCAAGCTTTCTTTCATGCCTATTTCCTTGAAGGGTTTCGGCCCAAAACGTTGCCTATTTCCTTCGCTCCATAGATGCTGTTGCACCCGCTGAGTTTCTCCAGCATTCTTGTCTACCTTTCTTTCATGCTCTTTTCCCCCCTCTCAATTAACCCCTTTGTCCTCCTCTGTTGAGATCAACATTTCTCCCAGTCCTCTGCTTTGCCGATTCTTATGGCCACTTCCTTGGATTTAACACTATCCTTGCCTTCCATATAACCATATAACAATTACAGCACGGAAACAGGCCATCTTGGCCCTACAAGTCTGTGCCGAACAACTTTTTTTCCCCTTAGTCCCACCTGCCTGCACTCATACCATAACCCTCCATTCCCTTCTCATCCATATGCCTATCCAATTTATTTTTAAATGATACCAATGAACCTGCCGACACCACTTCCACTGGGAGCTCATTCCACACCGCCACCACTCTCTGAGTAAAGATGTTCCCCCTCATATTACCCCTAAACATCTGTCCCTTAATTCTGAAGTCATGTCCTCTTGTTTGAATCTTCCCTATTCTCAAAGGGAAAAGCTCGTCCACATCAACTCTGTCTATCCCTCTCATCATTTTAAAGACCTCTATCAGGTCCCCCCTTAACCTTCTGCGCTCCAGAGAATAAAGACCTAACTTATTCAACCTTTCTCTGTTCCCTCGTCAGCCTTCCCAGTTTTCTTTTTTTCGCCAGACTTATTGGCTAGAAACTCTCTGGCTGACATGATGGGATGTATGGGATAAATGCCAGTAATTATTTTGACTTTGATGATGGAAACTAGTTGTATTCAAAACAATTCCTCAGTGTGATAGACACAAAATGCTGGCGTAACTCAGCGGGACGAGCAGCAACTCTGGAGAGAAGGAATGGGTGATATTCCGGGTCGACCCGAAACGTCACCCATTCCTTCTCTCCAGAGATGCTGCCTGTCCCGTTGTTACTCTGGCATTTTGTGCCTATCTTCGTCTTAAACCAATACAATACGGTTTTATTGGTCACATTGCACATAAAGTGCAAGTGAAATGAATTTGCCAGCAGCGGTACAATGATAAAGGACACACAATACACAATAAAAATTGAACACAAACATCCACCACAGCATCCATCCCTGTGGTGAAAAGTACAACCAGCATCTGTAGTTGGTTCCTGCACATTTTGTGTAGGAAAGTGTGATGGTTGAATTTTAGCTTAGTCTAGAGATACAGTGCGGAAACAGGCCCAGTGTGGGAGGAAACCGGAGCACCCGGAGAAAACCCACGCAGGTCACAGGGAAAACGTACAAACTCCGTACAGACAGCACCCGTAGTCGGGTTTGAACCCGGGTCTCTGGCGCAGTGAGGCAGCAACTCTACCGTTGTTAATGATTTCAATAATTCAATTACACCACATGGGAAACTTATATATAACAGCACAACCCAACTCAAATTGCTACAATACTTTATTTGTCAGGATACTTGGAAGAGAAACAGGTTGCAGAATTTAAGGAATACCGTGCATGTTTGCTGACTTCAGTTGACGGGGCGGGTGGGCTGGCAGCTTCTTTACATTTAGTTCATGGAGAAATTGTACACAGCTCCAATAATGGCTGAAGTTAGAGATTAATCCTTGGGGCAGTCCACCAATCTATTTGTTCGATCTGAAGTCCACGAGAGGTTGATAGTATCTCTGGCACGAACAGCTAACCATGCACATGTATCATCATTGACAATATAATGGAAACCTGCAGATAAAATATAAATGCAAATGCCAATTAAGACAAAATTACCCCAGACAAAGAGCTGGCACAATGCACTTAAATATTATAGATGCCAGCTCCCTGTCATTTACATATTTGTTCAGTTACAATCAGTACGTCTGAATGGTAATTAAAGTCTAGGACAGAAGGCGGGCACTTGTTACTTTTTACAATGTTTAGTTTAGTTTAGAGATCAGATCCGGAACAGGAACGCCCCCGGCCCACCGAGTCCGCACCGACCAGCGATCCCGCACACTAACACTACCCCACACACTCTGGAGACAATTTATAATTCAACCAAAGCCAATTAACCTACAAACCTGTACGTCTTTGGAGTGTGGGAGGAAAGCGGAGCACCTGGAGTCACAGATTGGACAGGTACATGGGTAGGACATGTTTAGAGGGTCATGGGCCAAGCATGGGCAGGTGGGGCTAGTGTAGATGGGACATGTTGTTCGGGGCATGGGCAAGTTGGGTCTGTTTCTGTGGTGTTTGACAGTTATCACCACTTCCCAAGAGACAATGCAGGTGACGTGCAGGTGAGCACACATCCTGAAACGTTAATTGAAAACAACAATGCTCATCTGGTGAAATCCTGCACCTTATTTGTGGGGTTGGCAGTAGCCTAGAACACCGTCTCATTTATCGCATTACATAGACACAAAGTGCTGGAGTAACTCAGCGGGTCAGCCTGAAGATGTGTCACCCCAAAACGTCACTCATCCTTATCTGCTGCCTGACCCGCTGAGATACTCCAGCACTCTGTGAAACGTCACCTATCCATGTTCTCCACAGATGCTGCCTGCTGAGTTACTCCAGCACTCTGTGTCTATCTTTAGTGTAAACCAGCATCTGCAGTTCCTTCCTACACATTGTTTGATTGCTAATCAGCTTCCATTAGCGAACCATTCTCCAGTGAAGTTATGCGAAACAGCAGGACACCCACTCTATTTCAGTTTTAATGTGAGCTCGAATCTTACACTGCCTGTAATATCCCTTAGGCAGATGTTCAATGTCCCATTTTAAGTGAGGCTAGCTACTCAATCATGGGAATTAATCAAATGTCCTGCTGAGTATTAATCCTCCTGCAGGCATGACATTAGTTAAACCACTCCTCCAGAAGGTCTTCCTACAGCACTAAAATATTCACAGTTTCTTTTTTGGGGTCCCTTATGTTCCAGTGCCAGACTCACATCTTTTCCTGAAGGTGGTAGTATTTGCTGGGAGAATATTTTATTAACAGTGGCAGCTTTAATAATAATAATAATAATAATAATAATAATAATATTTGTTCAGCACTTTTCATACAATAAATAATAGACAATAGACAATAGGTGCAGGAGTAGAGGCCATTCAGCCCTTCGAGCCAGCACCGCCATTCAATGTGATCATGGCTGATCATCCACAATCAGTACCCCGTTCCTGCCTTATCCCCATATCCCCTGACTCCGCTATCTTTAAGAGAATGCAACCCAAAGTGCTTTCCATAAAAACACGTCTAAACAAAAATACACTTTAAAACTGTAAGGACATTGGCAGTTAATGGCATAAAGAGCACAGATTTATATAAATATTTAAAATATAACATTGAGAATGTTAAAGAACAAAAGGCAAAGACACTGATATGCCAAATACAGAGTCCCGTGTACTATAATGAGTACACAAGCTGCTGCTGAAGGCTACGCTGAGATAAACACAAGAGAATAAAGGTTATTTTTACAATGTCATCAGAAGAAGTAGAGTCAGTTAAAAGCTTGATTGAAAATATAGGTTTTTAGCTGCCATTTAAAAAAGAGTGGGCATCTCTCGTGTCCTTGGGTCGGGTGTTCTGCAGTTTGGGGACCTCATTGTAAGATGCTGCTTCACCAATGTTCTTATAGCTGCGGTATTGAGAGGCTAACAGGCCGGTGTCAGAAGACCTGAGCTCTCGAGTTGGGGCATTGGGAAGGAGGGACTCTGTAAAATATGCCACTCCTAAGCCATTTAGGGCTTTATAGACAAGAAGGAGGACTTTATAGTCTATCCTGGATCTCACAGGGAGCCAATGAAGGGAGTATATTTAACACTGGGGTGATATGTCCCTTTTTCTTGGTATTTGTTAAAAGCCGGGCTGTGGCATTTTGAATGAGAATGTTCCATACACCAGCTATGCAACAAGCTGCTAGAGGAGGTACAGTCCTTGAGGCAGGGACTATTGCAATGTTTAAGCAACAGTTAGACGGGTACAAGGATAGGACAGGTTTGGAGAGATATGGACCAAATGAATGCAGGTGGGACTAGTGTGGATGGGGCAAGTTGGGATGAAGGGCCTGTTTCTAAGTTGTGTGATAGAAAGAAATAGGCAAGACACCACCCCACAAAGTTGGCCCCGGAAGTCGGCTATGCGATACGTTAGAGTTTTATTTATCCCAGGAGGGAAATTGGTCTGCCAACAAGTCATAAAACACAGCAAGGTAAATGAAACATGAAAGTCCGGGATTGGGATGTGCAAAGATTTGGGGCTGGGGAGGGTGAAGAGTCTCAGTCCACCCCACGACGGAAGGGGGAGGAGTTGTACAGTTTGATAGCATAGAAACATAGAAATTAGGTGCAGGAGTAGGCCATTTGGCCCTTCGAGCCTGCACCGCCATTCAATATGATCATGGCTGATCATCCAACTCAGTATCCCGTACCTGCCTTCTCTCCATACCCACAAGGGCCACATCTAACTCCACAGGGAAGAAGGATCTCCTGTGGCGTTCTGTGCTGCATCTTGGTGGAACCAGTCTGTTGCTGAAGGTGCTCCTCAGGTTGACCAGTACGTCACAGAGTTCCAGAGCCCCAGCCGCAGGGGGCAAATTCAACCCGCTGATCGGCTATAGAAGTCCCGATGAGGTCGACGTTGTCCACCTCACCCAGCCTAGGCACCACATTTTCGGGGGGGACCTCCGGGGGGAACTTTCAAGAGCGCTCCCGTGATTTTGTCCGGATTAAAGGACGTGCCAGACCACCACTTGCCAGAAAATCTGTGGTGGATCTGAACCATTCTTCACCCTTCCTGGAGTAGATCTGTGGGATGTTTCAAATCTCCTCGAGAGAGAGAGAGAGAGAGAGAGAGCGCATACGTGGCTCCAGTCTAATGTTTCATTCATAAGTCAGGAGAACATTCACTAAAGCAGCTAACAATTCCTCAGGCACAAGTCTACACCATGGAGATCTTCTGCCACACTAGGAAAAGTGTACTCCACTCAGCAATGAATGTAATAAATATCGAAACAGCAGATTCACAGCATTTTCAGTTCCTGCTTCAGATGTTGACCGTTTGCAGATTGGTCTTTGATTTCCGTTTACTGTTGAGCTGCGACTATGGTGAGGGTGATAGATATTCTCCAAGGTTTTGGGCTTGCCAGTGAAGAAGGCCCAAGCCTGTGCGAGAGAAGGCACAAGGCATACTTACCCCATCTACACCACACCAACATAATCAAAGACCCATCCCACCCTGCTCATTCCCTCTCCTCCCCACTCCCATAGGGTGGAAGGTACTGAAACATGAGAGTGCCTATCCCAAGTAGAAGAATGTAAGCTACTGGTTTAGTCTTACCAAAGGACAGGCGGGTGACATTTTCCAAAGGATCTTGAAGAACTTTCCCAAGGTAAAATAATGTCACTGACACAAAAAGCTGGAGTTACTCAGCGGGACAGGCAGCATCTCTGGAGAGAAGGAATGGGTGATGTTTTGGGACGAGAGACAAAGGTCCTGATGAGTTACTCCAGCATGTCGGTGTAAACCAGCATCTGCAGTTCCTTCCTACACCACACTAGCATAAGATTGTACAATTACACATAGGCCTTGGACCTATCTTAGAGTTGGCTATCCTAGTCATAGAGTTATCGTGTCATATGCCAACCAACGTCCATCTACACTAGTTCCACCTGTCCGCGTTTGCCCCATAAACCTATCCTATCCACGCAACGGTCAAAATGTTTCTTTAACATGGCGATAGTCCCTGCCTCTACTACCTCCTCTGGCAGCTCGTTCCATACACCCAGTATCCTTTGTGTGAAAAACGTTACCCCTCAAGTTCCTATGACCATTTCCCACCTCATCTTAAACCTTTAAGCATGTTATTATGCACAAGATGGGCAAATATGTTACTGTATGTATTCTGAGGTCAGGCCTCATCTATCAGCTCAGTGCAAGAAATGTGATTTATTCATAAGCCTTTAATCCTTGAAGGTATTCGACTGCATTTGATCCCGTAACAAGCTTTCTTCAGAATATTTGCCGATTTATCCCAGAATCTCAGAATTTAATCTAAACTCTCAGTAGATTTCATCCCCGAGTGACAGGTTGGAATGTAATTGAAGAGCTTCTAGAGATGCAAAAATGGGCACCTGGGAGAGAGAATCAGGCCACAAATTTAATAAAATATTTATACGTGGAATAATAGGTATCTGGGATTGGATGATGTGAGTGTTGGGGGTGGGTGAGGAGAGTTGATAATGGCCTCCTCAGTGGACCAGGGAGTAAATGATGTCTGGGGTTTAATCCAGAAGTCCTAATGCATTATGTACAAGACACAAATTCATTGCCACAGACGGCTGTGGAGGCCACGTCAATGGATATTTTTAAGGCAGAGATAGATAGATTCTTGATTAGTACAGGTGTCAGGGGTTATGGGGAGAAGGCAGGAGAATGGGGTTTGGAGGGAGAGATACATCAGCCATGATTGAATGGCGGAGTAGGCTTGATGGGCCGAATGGCCTAATTCTGCTGCTGTCCCTTATGAACATACTAAGAACCTGAATCAGTCTGAGGAAGGGTTCTGACACAAAAAGTCACCTATTCATGTTCTCCTGAGATGCTGCCTGACCTGTTGAGTTACTCCAGCACTTTGTATTTTTTTGTCAACTAGCATCTGCAGTTCTTTGCATCAACAATGAGCAACTTTTATTTCAATCTCGGCCACAATAGCTACCGTACATGTTTCTAACCTGCATCGTACCTGTTCTGCATGTTTTTAAAATTATTTTTGAGGATCAGCGGGTCAGGCAGCATCTCTGGAGAAAAGGAATGGGTGACGCTTTGGGTGGAGACCCTTCTCTAGGGGGGTTGCACGTAAGGTCATCGGGTCAAAGGGCGTGGTGCACAGAGCAGCTCAATCCATGTGGAGGACATGGCGGCTTCAGCATACACTGTTTACACACGAAACGCGGACTTTCTTACCTGCAATAAAACCGTCGAAAGGATAATTTTTTGTGCTGTAAATAATTGTGGGTGCTGTCATTGAATGCGGGAAGGTTTAAACTGTTGTTATCTCATGGTGTAGCCTCTTTTACAATCCGCAACTAATAGCTGCATTCATTGTCGTGTCCAGAGACACTGCACCATCTTGATAAGCCTTCGCTAAATAAAGCAAACTCAAAGTCAGAGCAGTTTGATTGCAATATCGTGGGGTTATAATTTTGGGTACCGAGCGCTCAGAACCAAATTGTCTAATATCTTTGCTCTGAACCCGAGCACCAAGGTGTAAGCGAGCGCATCCCTCGGGACAGTCCCCACTCTCCTCCACTCTCCCCCCGGGGTCAGCGCTGTACGGACACTGTCACGGGGCAGGGTGGAGTGGGGCGGCCACTCTGGGCAACGTCAGCTGCAGCAGAGTTGGGGACGGTCTGTTCCATCCGCCCACCCAGAGTCATTGACCGCACTGCACCGACACCCCGACCTCTTCCTCCCACTGACCTCTCCCCAGACCCCTCTTCCCCCCCGGGATAGACAGCCCGGGGTCCACAAGTGTGCAACCAATCCGGATGCTGGGCCAGAAGAAGGGCCCATAGTAAATGCTGACCTGCAGTTCACCGCGTGTACTCCAGTTGGCGTTGCGTGTACTCCAGTTGGCATTGCGTGGCAACAGTACGGGTCACGACCTCAACTGCGTGCAACCTCCCTACATTGTCAGGTTCAGTACAGTCTGAAGAAGGGTCTCGACCCCAAATGTCACCCATTCCTTCTCTCCAGAGATGCTGCCCGGTCCCGCTGAGTTACTCCAGCATTTTGTGTCCATCTTCAGTGTTAATATTCCACCTACTTTGGTAATACATTTGACTAAAACATTTTCCCTGCTTGGGGCAAACAATGCCTAATATTTTAGGTTTCGTTTTTATTACTGTCGTGTGTACCGAGGTACAGTGAAAAGCTTCTACTGCGTGGCCAGAGACAGAACAATGACAGAGGCACAACACAACACAACACAAGATGTAAACCTTGTACTCAATATAAAACGCGAGGAACAATACTGACCTCTGGTGACACGAACAAGGGCAAGACACAGATTAAAGGCATGATGAGTTGTTGGAGTTACAAGCAGGATATTGTCGGGACGGGAGGGGGTCGCCCTTGACCAGTGGATGGGGGTAGCCGGTGGGCCGAGTGGCCGCTGGTGCTAGCCCTTGCTGTAACCACTTTGTAGCAACGTGAGTGTAACAGATCGCGGCGCTACCACTGCGGGAGGGGGGGGGGGGGGGTTGTGGTCAGAGTGAGTGGCGGCCGGTGGTCGTGTCCGGCCAGTGGGGGGGGGGGGGGGGGGGGGTCACTGCCCGAGGCCGGGGTTCAGTGTGGGAGGGGTGGGGGGGGGGGGAGGGGAGAGGGGGCGATCCGGGGGCGGGGAACGGCGCGGCGCTCCCTCCTCCCCCCCTCCCCTCCTGCACGGCATGGTGCGGTCCGCGGGGACACTTCCTGGAACCGAATAGAGGAGACAAGGGGAGAGGAGAACAAGGAAGGAGGGAGGGAGAGAGAGGAGAGGAGAGAGGAGGAGGAGGAGGAGGAGAGGAAGGAGAAGGAGGAGGGAGAGGAGGGAGGAGAAGGAAGAGAGGAGAGGAGGAAGGAGGAAGAGAGAGAGAGAGGAGAGAGGAGAAGGAGAGAGAGGAGAGGAAGGAGGGAGAGAGAGAGGGGGAGAGGAAGGGAGAAGGAGAAGGAAGAGCGGGGGAGAGGGAGGAGGAGAGGAGGGGAGGGAGAGAAGGACAGGGAGCGAAGGGGGGGAGAGGAGGAGAGGAGGAGAGAAGGGGAGAGGGAGGGAGAAGGAGGAGAGGAGGAGAGAGGAGAGGAGGCGAGAGGAGGAGAGGAGGGGGAGAAGGAGGGGAGAGGGGGAGAGGGAGGAGAAGAGAGGAGGAGGCAGAGAGGGAGAGAAGGAGGGGAGAGGAGAAGAAGAGAGGAGGAGAAGGAGAAGGAGAAGGAGAAGGAGAGGAGAGGAGGCGAGAGGAGGCCATGGCGGGCAGCCTGAAGGACGAGCTACTCTGCTCCATCTGCCTGAGCATTTACCAGGAGCCGGTGAGTTTCGGCTGTGAGCACCACTTCTGCCGGCGATGCATCACTGAGCACTGGAGCCGGCAACAGCGAGGTTGCCGCGACTGCCCCGAGTGCCGGCGATCATTCAGCGAGCCGCTGCTGTCTCCCAGCCTGAAGCTGGCCAACATTGTGGAGAGGTACAGCGCCTTCCCACTACACGCTCTGCTCCACCCGCAGCGCGGCCCACACGCCTGCAAGGACCACGATAGGGCCAAACTCTTCTGCCTCAGCGACAAGTGTCTGCTCTGCTTCTTCTGCGACCAGCCGGCCCTCCACCAACACCATCACGTCACCAACATCGACGAGTCCTACGAGGAAATCCAGGTAAAGTCACCTGAACCCTCACCTGACCTCCCCACAACACCCACACCTGTGGCCGGTAACGGAGACCAGGTGTCAGGGACACTCAGGCCGCACTTTGTACCTTCCGCAGGTATCATGTTCCCCAAAAATCCACAACCACACGGCGTAGAAGGAACTGCGTGTGTGTGGATATGATATGTATATATGTCTATGTATACGTGTGTCTGTGTTTGTATATATATATACACATATATATTATCTGTGTCTGTGGAAATGTATGACTGTGTATCTGTGTGTGTGTGCATATACATATATAATGTATGTGTGCATATACATATATAATGTATGTGTGCATATACATATATAATGTATGTGTGCATATATATATAGTTTACAGTGTACTATGTCCACATATCGTGTTGTGCTGCTGCCGGTAACAATGTCATTGTTGTATGTGGGCCACATGACAACAAGCTCCCTTCACTGTGGTGACTGTGTGTGTGTGTGGGTGTGGGGGGCTCTGTGTGGGTGGGGGCTCTGTGTGTGTGTGGGTGGGGGGTACAGTAGCTCCTCACAAGCCATGTTTTGCCTGACATGTTTATTCGGTGTAAAGCCGGTGATTCCAGCTAACTAACCCAGTGTAGGGAGAGTGAAGGGGAGAGGGGAGGGGTGTGTGGACGGGGCCAGCTATACACGGCATGTGAGCTGACGTTACAGGGCCGGGTTTTTAACTGAAGCGTGGGCCCATGTTCCAACACAAAGACCGACATGTTTGGTCACCGCTCAATCTGACCCCAATGTTCACAATTAAACGCTGCCGGGAGAGTGGTGGCACCTTCCTGCTGAGACCACGGGGGAAGGGCTGTGTGTGTGGGGGGCTGTGAGTGTGTGGGGGGGGGTGTGTATCTGTGTGTGTGTGGGGGGGGGGTGTATGTATGGTGTGTGTATGTGTGTGGTGGGGTTGTGTGTGGGCTCTGTGTGTGTGTGGGGTTATGTGTGTGGGGGGGGGCTCTGTGTGTGTGTGTGTGGCACTGTGTGTGTGTGTGGGGGGGGGGGGGTTGTGTGTGTGGCTCTGTGGGGGGGAGGGGGGTGTGTGTGTGGGGGGGGGGGGGCTGTGTGTGTGTATGTATATCTGTGAGGGGGGGGGGGGCTGTGTGTATGTGTGTGTGTTTGGGTTGGGGGGGGTTGTGGGATCCGTGTGTCCAGACACAGGATGCTGGAGTTACTGGGACGGGCAGTGGGTGGGTGGACGGGGGGGGGTGTATGGCTAGACCAATGAAAACAATAAAAGGGTGTTTGTTTGTGAGGGGGCTAATAATAACATTGCGCTAAATGTTATTCCCTTATCATGTATCTGTACACTGTAAATGGCTCGATTGTAATCATGTATTGTCTCTCTGCTGACTGGTTAACACACAACAAAAGCTTTTCACTGTAGCTCGGTTTATGTGGTACTAAACTGAACTAGGGAGCTGGGCATTGTAGATGAACCTTGATCTTGGATTTGGGCTTGTCTCCAATCCAAACACGAGACACCCCACGCTGAAGTGGTGAGTCCTTGAACCTTTCCCTAAACTAGTTTTGGCAGCATTCTGCAGTTTTATTTTGACTGCGTCAGCACATTGCAACCAACAAAAGGCTGGAGTAACTCAGTGGGTCAATGGAGAGCATGGATAGGTGATGTTTTGGGTCTGGACCCTTCTTCAGTCTGAAGCCTATCCATGTTCTCCACAGATGCTGCCTGACCCGCTGAGTTACTCCAGCACTCTGTGAAACGTCACCTATCCATGTTCTCCACAGATGCTGCCTGACCCGCTGAGTTACTCCAGCACTCTGTGAAACGTCACCTATCCATGTTCTCCACAGATGCTGCCTGACCCGCTGAGTTACTCCAGCACTCTGTTCCAAGCAACCCAGGGAGCAGGGTTACAGGAAAGAACTGCAGATGCTGAGTTAAACCGAAGACAGACACAAAAAGCTGGAGTAACTGGGTGGATCAGGCAGCATCTCTGGACAAAAGGGATGTTAGCCCCTTCACCTTAAAGCTATGTCCTTGGTCCTCGATTCCCCTACTCTGGACAAGAGACTTTGTGGGTCTCGGAGGAGATTCTGTGTGTCTGTGTCAGTGCGGTGGAATGTGCTGCCTGTTACTACCTGCATCAGAAGGAAGGCTGATCTAACGTAAGCATTGTCTGTATTTCACCCGGAACATGATTGAAGGTATATAGACTACCAGCTCATCTCCTGAAGAGGTTGACTCCTGCAGTGGAGATGTCACCCCTCTCTGTCTGTTCTTGGAAAGACCCACCCTGTTGTTGAGTGGGTTAATGTATGATAAGCATTTGTCGACATTGGGCTTGTCCTCACTGGAGTTTAGAAGAATGAGGGGGGAACCTCATAGAAACGTACAGAATAGTGAGAGGCTTGGATAGAGTGGGTGTGGAGAGGATGTTTCCACTTGTGGGAGAGTCTAGGACCAGAGGTCACAGACTCAGAATAAAAGGACTACTTTTAGCAAAGGAGATGAGGAATTTATTTATTCATAGGGTGGTGAATCTGTGGAATTCTTTGCCACTGAAGGTTGTGGAGGCCAGTCATAGATATATTCAAGGCAGACATTGATCGATTTTTGATTAGTATTTATGTCAGAGGTTATGGGGAGAAGGCAGGAGAATGGGGTTCGGAGGGAGAGATAGATCAGCCATGATTGAATGGGGGCGTAGAATTGATGGGCCGAATGGCCTAATTCTGCTCCTATCACTGATTAACGTGAACTTATGATAACGGAGTAATGAAATTCCTAGGTAGACAAAAATGCTGGAGAAACTCAGCGGGTGCAGCAGCATCTATGGAGCGAAGGAAATAGGCAACGTTTCGGGCCAAAACCCTTCTTCAGACTGATGGGGGGGTTCCGTTGATTTTTGTGTACCTTCAATTTTCCAGCATCTGCAGTTCCTTCTTAAAAACAATGAAATTCCTACTTGTTGCAGTTTGACTGCATGCAATTCATAAATGTGCAAGTGATTCATAAACATGTCAAAGCATGGAAGATGCTTGGTGCAGCCAAGGGAGTTTCCAGCCATAACATCTACTGTGCCGCTACAGACCACCTCCTGTGGCCCAGAGGAGGGGGGCTTGCTTGTGTGGAATAGCCTCTCCACCTTCATTCACCTTATAGAAACATATATGTAAAACTCTTAAAGGATTGGACACGCTAGATGCAGGAAAAATGTTCCCCATGTTGGTGGAGTCCAGAAGCAGGGGTCACAATTTAACAATAAGGGGTCGGCCATTTAGGACTGAGATGAGGAAAAACTACTTCACCCAGAGAGTTGTGAATCTGTGGAATTCTCTGCCACCGAAGGCAGTGGAGGCCAATTCACTGGATGTTTTCAAGAGAGAGTTGGATTTAGCTCTTATGGCTAACGGAATCTAGGAATATGGGGAGAAAGCAAGAACGGGGTACTGATTGTGGATGATCAGCCATGATCATATTGAATGGTGGTGCTGGCTCGAAGGGCCGAATGGCCTACTCCTGCACCAATTCTCTATGTTTCATCTCCCACGTGCTGGATTTTGGATGCTATCCTCGTCTACGATGGTGTTGTGACTATTGTTCTCTGGAATGACACGGTGCTGGAGTAACTCAGCGGGTGGGTCAGGCAGCATCTGTGGAGAACATGGACAGGTGACGTTTCACAGAGTGCTGGAGTAACTCAGCGGGTGCAGCAGCATCTGTGGAGCTAAGGAACGTAGGCAGATGTTTCAGTGGGTCCGGCACCCTTCCGGGTTTCGTTTCCAGAGTGCTGGAAACGTTGCCTATTTCCAGACATGGATAGGTGACGTTTTTCGGAGTAACCCAAAACGTTGCCTATTTCTGTCGCTCCATAGGTGACGTTGAGTGCTGGACCATAACTCAGTGTGGGCATCTAGGCAGAAATCTGTGGAGAACATGGATCGGTCGAAACGTTTCACAGAGATTTGCTGGAGTAACGCTCCAGCTGCTGCACCTTAACTCAGCGGGTCAGGCAGCATCTGTGGAGAACATGGATAGGTGACGTTTCACAGAGTGCTGGAGTAACTCAGCGGGTCAGGCAGCATCTGTGGAGAACATGGATAGGTGACGTTTCACCACCAGCCCTGGCAGCATGTTCCAGTCACCCACCAGCCCGTGTTAGAAACCTGACATCTTCTGTGGAATGGCGGACTCGTCTTTGTCAAGCCCAGTCTGCAGGAACAGATTGAAGCGGTCATTGCCAAATCCAACATCTGTTTCTCTCTGGCTGAAATATTCAACTATTGCGAATCTTTGGCAGCCAACTATCCCCATATCTATTTTGATTTCCTGTGACCTGAATATAACTATTATTTGCTGCTAAACCCGTTCTTTGTCCAACTACAATGCATACTTGAGGCTGATAATTCAAAGAATTCAAGGCGGGATGGTGGTGCAGCGGGTAGAGCTGCTGCCTCACAGCCCCAGAGACCAACCGGGCTTTGATCCTGACCACAGGTGCTGTCTGTACGGCGTTTGTGTTTCTTCCCCGTGACTTGCGTGGGTTTTCTCCGGGTGCTCCAGTTTCCTCCCACAGTCCAAATATGTACAGGTTGCAGGGTGAATAGGCTTGGTATAAATGTAATTTGTCCCTAATGTGTGTAGGATAGTGTAAGTGTGCAGGGATCGCTGGTCAGCATGGACTCGGTGGGCCGAAGGGCCTGTTTCCACGCTGTATCTCTAAACTAAACTAAGCCTGGTGCTGTTTGTTAATGTCTGACTGTGGCAACTGACTAAGATTTTTGCTGTCTGTTGGGACCTGTCTGTATTGAGCAGCTGCTTACCAATGCTCACCGCAGGGAAATGTCTATTTTTGATTGGCGTCAGGAACTTTGTGGGGTGCATATATCATTAGTGGTCACGTTAACTTGCCTGTGCTAATGTTTTAATTATTCGTGCTGACGTAGATGGGAAGTGCAATCAAGTGAATGCAACAAAAATTCCAGCTGCCAAATTTGTTGTGGGATCCTGACCCGAAACGTCACCTATCCATGTTCTCCACAGATGCTGCCTGACCCACTGAGTTACTCCAGCACTCTGTGAAACGTCACCTATCCATGTTCTCCACAGATGCTGCCTGACCCGCTGAGTTATGGTGCAGCAGCATCTATGGAGCTAAGGAAATAGGCAACGTTTCGGGCCGAAACCCTTCTGGAAATAGGCAACGTTTCGGGCCGAAACCCTTCCGGGTTTCGGCCCGAAACGTGCCTATTTCCTTAGCTCCACATATGCTGTCTGACCCGCTGAGTTACTCCAGCACTCTGTGAAACGTCACCTAAATGTTCTGACTGTCGACCCAAATCTTTGCCCCTCGTGAGTTTATAATTTTATCGGGTCTCCCCTCAGCCTCTGCTCCAGAGACAACAAGCCAAGTGTGTCCAGCCCCTTGGTCCAGCTAATACCCTGTAGCCCAGGCAGCATTCTGGCAACACCTCCTCTGCAGCCTCTGCCGAGCCTCCACATCCTGTAATGGGGCGAGCACACCTGCACGCAATCCTCCAAATGTGGCTTGGTGTGTTTCTCCAGGTACAGGTGAGTGTGTACCTTTAGGGTGTGATGTTAGATTGCTGGTTTGTATTGTTTCGGCTGGACTAAGCATGAGGGGAGCGTAAATGCGTTGAGTTTATGGTTACGTGTATCGAGGTGCAGTGTAAACACTCCCGTGGCCAAGGTGAGCTCACTAACCTCCTTGTCCAAAGGTGCCAGCCATAGAACACTCGGGCACAGCTATAGTTCAAGAAGGCGGCTCCCCAACAGCTTCCCGTGGCTAATGGGGATCAGTATGTGGCTACCCAACTCCCCCTGTAACTGTGAGTTGAGGCAGGGGCTATCCCAACGTTTAAGAAACAGTTGGACAGGTGCATGGATAGGACAGGTGTGGAGGGATATGGACCAAGCGCAGATAGGTGGGACTAGTGTAGCTGGCACATGTTGGCCGGTGTGGGCAAGTTGGGCCGAAGGGCCTGTTCTGTGCCTGCGATTCTCTGACCCTCACTAGTATTCACTGCCGGGGTTGTGTGGACAGTATGATTTGAGCAATGAGCCAGCTGGGGGGGTCAAGGAAGCTGACACAAGGGGTCAAGGTAGCTGGAGATGGTGTTATTGGGAGCGGTGAAGGGAGAGGACCAAAAGGCATAAAGCCTCTGAATCTCTGCCTGAGTCTGGGAACTCTGACCTCTTTATTGATCAGACAAGTGTTTTGTAAATTTTGTTCCAGTAAGGTAACCGTTTTAGCATTTACAGATTTATTTAGTGAGTTTTGCAAGCTGTGTCTTGTATACATTCTGATGAATCTATGTAGCAGGAGTGATCACACAGAGAGGTTCTCCAAGGATGGCCTTGCCTTTCATAGCTCGTGGTTTGTTGTGCTTCACAGCTGCCTTTATTCGGGGACATGAAGACAGTTCAGAATTTTCTTGAGAGAGTTAAACTGCCAGTTCTATTGTTGTTTAATTTGTGCGGCCACAATATAAATGGCCACTCTATAAAATGCCTCGTGAGCTGCTGTAGATTTAAATAAAGAAAAGACTCTCATATTTCAGATAGCTCGCACTGCTCTGCACACACTGGGCTTTGCAGAGCGGGTTTGTAGGTTAATTAGCCTCTGTAAATTAGCCCCTAGAACAGAAACAGGCCCACATTGTCTGTGGCAATCTTAGTACTGAGTTAAACTGATCTCCTCTGTCTGCATGTGATCCATATCCCTCCATTCCCTGTTCACCCACATGTCTATCTAAAAGCCTCTATAAACACCACTATCATATCTGCCTCCACCACCACCTCCCCTGACAGCGAGTTCCAGGCACCCACCACCCCCTCTTGCCCCCCTCCCCATTAAACGTTAACCCTCTCACCTTAAAGCTACGCCCTCGAATCTATTGACATTTCCACCGTGGACAAAAGATTCCAGAAACATAGACAACAGGTGCAGGAGTAGAGGCCATTCGGCCCTTCGAGCCTGCACCATTCGCCATTCAACATGATCATGGCTGATCATCCAACTCAGTATTCTGTACCTGCCTTTTCTCCATACCCCCTGATCCCTTTAGCCACAAGGGCCACATCTAACTCCCTCTTAAATGTAGCCAATGAACTTCACAGAACCTTCCCCATTTATGGTTCTGATGATTTTATTATGTAGGGGGTAGGAAAGCAGCTTGCATTTATTGTAGACTCTCAGCTGGCATTTAATGAAGAGATTCCTTTCCCAGGAGAGTTATTTCTGTTATGTAAGGAAGCGTGGCATCAAAAGTGCTTGCGGCCATGTACAGGAATGTGAAGAGTGACTCACCTGGAGTGATGACAACTGAGGGCAATAACTCACAGCCCAGTGGTTTGAATATTGATTTCTCGAACTTCAGGTTTTCTCTAAAGGGCCTGTGCCACGTGGCGATTTTGTTTGGCGATTGCTGGCATCATTGACTGACTGAGAAACTCGTGACGTGTTTTGTTTTTCCAAGTGTCGCAACATTTGTTTTGTCGCAGCTGGATTTTGAAATGTTGAAAATGTTTTGGTGACCCCGATATGATGCCGGCAGTCTCCGAAAAAATCACCAAGTGGGGCAGGCCCTTTACTTCCTTTATCATCGTTACGTATTTGCATATCTTTCATTCATTGTTCTTTATCTCACCACATCACCGTCTATATCTCGTTTCCCTTATCCATGTCTGAAGAAGGGTCTCTGGACCCGAAACGTCACCCATTCCTTCTCTCCAAAGATGCTGCCTGTCCCGCTGAGTTACTCCAGCATTTCGCGTCTATCTTCGGGAGTAGTTCTATGAAGGAAGACACCGGCTGATGTTTAAAGGTGGTCGTTTATTGACCAGAGGTTGATGGGAAATCCGACAGACATACATCTATTTATGGGAGGCATAGGTGTGGTAGACAGTCTGAACCTTTTTCCCAGCATGGAAATATCAAAGACTAAAGGACATGGCTTCAAGGTGAGAGGGGCAAAGTTTAATGGAGACTAGACTAAGTGGGACCCGTGAAATTCCATTTCACGCAGAGCGCAGGCCACCAAATTCAATTTAATTGCATTTCAAGCTGAGTGCAGGCCATCAAATTCAATTTCATAGCATTTCCAGCAGGGTGCAGGCCACCAAAGTCAATTTCATAGCATTTCAAGCAGAGTGCAGGCCACCAAATTGCCAAACGACTCATTGCATTGTCAGTAAGGGCTAACAAATCATTTATTGCAAGTACATTGCAGACTCACAGTTCAGTTGAGTCACAGCTTAGAATCACAGTTGTGGCCTCTCCCTCGCGATCTTCCAGAGTGACTGACTCGTGTCCAGGCATCCGGGGTTTTATAGTCCTGCCCCCACCCCCCCCCGGAAGGTGCTTTACCTTCATCGTGGTGATTGACAGGTGAGAGGCCAAATCAGCTGATCTCAAGATTTTTAAACAGTCATAACTTTTTTTTTTTTTTTCATCAATCGGAAAAGTCCTCAGCGAAGGGCTGCCTCAGCGGAGGAGGACTGTGAGTAAGATGGCCAAAAAATCATAGCGATATATGGTAGCGTTTTTTCTAAAATCAATATACAGCGCAGATAGGAAGTGGTCAAGATGGGACTAGTTATGTTGATAGATAGATGTGCGGGGAGAGATGTGGGTGCCTGGAACGCGCTGCCAGAGGTGGTGGTGGAGGCAGATACGATAGTGGTGTATAAGAGGCTTTTAGACAGGCACGTGGATTTGCAGGGAATAGAAGGATATGGATCACGTGCAGAGATGATGGCAAAATAATCGATGGTGCAGGTAGGAACTGCAGATGCTGGTTTACACTGAAGATAGACGCACAGAGTAACTTAGCGGGTCACAGGCAACATCTCTGGAGAGAAGGAATAGGTGACGTTTCGGGTCGAGACCCCTGTTTGATTTGGCACAGACCCTGTGTTGTTCCATGATACCTCCACCACTCTCATTATAATCCTTCTGCTCCAGTTATTCGGGGTGTTGTGGCTTCAATCCATCTTGCTTTATGGGGAAAATTGTTTTTTCTGGTGTATGAGGCTTTTCTTTAATGAATTCCTTTGTTGGAGTAATTTAAAATGTTGGTCGCTAAGCCCAGCTGCAAAGCTGAGAACGTACCACTGTGTCAGTATAATATTTACATAAGGATGAGGGGGGGGAGAGAGGGAGAGAAATTAAAATTTAGCGAGTCGTAGATAAACCATGATCATGCTGCAGCTTGAATAGAATAATGGCTACCTTGCCTCTCTGGGGTTTATATTAGGACAGAGTCTCTCCTTGCTTGTGTGCTGTGTTAATACTCAGTGGATCACGTTACTTAACAGCACACATTCCTGGTGTGGGGAGGAATGAAGAAATAAATTGCTGTTGAAATATTATTCTGTGGAGGGAGTGTTGGGATTTGCATTCTTTCTTTCTTTCTTTCTCTCCATCACGGCAGACCATGGAGAAACGGGGAGCTGCAGATGCTGGTTCAACAACAGACGGCCACAGAGTGCTGGAGTAACTCAGCGGGTCAGGCAGCATCTGTGGAGAACATGGATAGGTGACGTTTCACAGAGTGCTGGAGTAACTCAGCGGGTCAGGCAGCATCTGTGGAGAACATGGATAGGTGACGTTTCACAGAGTGCTGGAGTAACTCAGCGGGTGCAGCAGCATCTATGGAGCTATAGAAATAGGCAACGTTGGCTATTTCCAGAAGGATTTCGGCCCGAAATTTCCGTTGCCTATTTCCTTAGCTCCATAGATGCTGTTGCACCATAACTGAGTGGGTCAGGCAGCATCTCTGGAGAACATGGATAGGTGACGTTTCACAGAGTGCTGGAGTAACTCAGCGGGTCAGGCAGCATCTCTGGTGAACATGGATAGGTGACGTTTCACAGAGTGCTGGAGTAACAGTGTGGCTAGTGTACATGACAGTGTGTACAGTGTATAGTGATAGTGTGTACAGGATAATGTTAGTGTGCGGGGATCACTAGATGGCGCAGACTCGATGGGCCGAAGGGCCTGATACTGTGCTGTATCTCTAAAGACCCCTAGCCCCACACCCTTAGTGTACAGAGATGGAAGGTGTTTGCCAATGCTAGCCGCCTGGGGTCAGATATACAGACCCAGCCGGGGCTTGTAGGGCAGGGCACAGTCTATATCCGTAAACACCAACACCTCCCAGACTGGAGGGTCGAGAATGGCTTAGGCAGCCTTGCCGGGCGGAAGTGTAGCACCTGTCTAGATGTCTGGAACTGTGCAGTGAAATAGGAAACCAAAGTCAAACAGGATTATTTCTGCATATTTTCATTTAGAAAGGCAGGACAAGTTGTGAAGGAATGTGAATGGAATGAGAGAATTCCCATTGAAACTGGACATTTTCCAAATCTGCAGGAAGGAACTGCAGATGCCGATTTAGACACAAAAAGCTGGAGTAACTCAGCAGGACAGGCAGCATCTCTGGAGAGAAGGAATGGGTGACGTTTCGGGTTGAGACCGTTCTGCAGACAAAGGGTCTCGACCCGAAACGTCACCCATTCCTTCACTCCAGAGATGCTGCCTGTCCCGCTGAGTAACTCCAGCTTTTTGTCCCGATCTTTGGCCATTATCCAAGCTTTGTTATATATATATTTTATGCAAAGAACACGGTAAAGGGTGTGTTGTGTGTGATTTGACTTTGCGGTTTTGCAAGTTTTTCTCGATTAGGTCAAAAATGCCAGATATGTTGGTATTTTATGCTGAAGACGTAATGCATTAACAGTAATTCCCGAGTCTGGGATGGTGGTGCAGTGAATCTATAATTACTGCAGGAAAGGTGAGTGTATGAGCAGTAGATGCAGAGATGGGAGATGATTCTCTCGGTTACCTGTCTGACAGGTGACTCACCGCAGCACCTGGCCTTCCACTTTTGTTTCCACTCCCTGCACGGTGTATGAGCAGGAGGCAGAGCAGCAGAGCCCGATCATGTCTTGGCTGGGAGCCAGCTTCACTTATCCCAGTCCTAAACCTCATCTCATTTAGTTCTCTTTCCCCAAACGCTGCCCCTTGAGTTCGCCGGGTCTCTGAAGCTAATTGTGGTATCTGTGCAACCAAGTCATACTTTAGTCTAGGGGTACAACACAAACAGGCCCATTGAGTGATCGATGCCAAGCGACAATTTGCATGCACACCAATATACACAAGCCAATCAACCTACAAACCTGCACGTCTTTGGGGTGGGTGGAGCTGCTGCACCGGAGGCCCAGGTTCAATCTTGACTATGGGTGCTGTTTGTGCGGAGTTTGCATGTTCTCCCTGTGACCCTGTGGGTTTTCTCCGGGTCATCTGCATTGGGGTATTTGCTTTGTCCATTTCACCTCCCTGTTTATCCATGTATTTGCTGCTGATTCTTCTGTACATCACACAGAGTGTTGGAGTAACTCAGCGGGTCAGGCAGCATCTGTGGAGAACATGGATAGGTGACGTTTTGGGTCGGGTTGAGTCTGAAGAAGGGCCCCAACCTGAAACATCACCTACCCATGTTCTCCACAGATGCTGCCTGACCCGCTGAGTTACTCCAGCACTCTGTGAAACGTCACCTATCCATGTTCTCCATAGATCCTGCCTGACCCGCTGAGTTACTCCAGCACTCTGTGAAACGTCACCTATCCATGTTCTCCACAGATGCTGCCTGACCCACTGAGTTACTCCAGCACTCTGTGAAACGTCACCTATCCATGTTCTCCACAGATGCTGCCTGACCCACTGAGTTACTCCAGCACTTTGTGAAACGTCACCTATCCATGTTCTCCACAGATGCTGCCTGACCCGCTGAGTTACTCTGGGCTTTTGTTTCTGTCTTTCCTTGAAGAACCTGATGGTTTTTTAGGGAAGTAGCTGTTTGTGGGACTTCAGGCTCCTCCACCTCTGGTGTTTGCGAATCCTGGGCTGGCAGCTTCTCCGCCTCCTGTGGTGGTCCCATCATCCCTTTACGTACGGTGTCAGATCCTCCACTGCGCTTTTTAGAGAAGGATTAATTTACAAAAGAAAACTTTCCTGATGACAAAGTTACTGTGATAAATAGTTGCTAATGAACCTGCACAACATTTGCATCACTCCCAATCCAATGATTTGTACGGGTAGATAGGTAGGTGGTTATAGAAACATCGCATGTGCAGGAGTGGGCTGTGGAGGCCAAGTCAATGGATATTTTTAAGGCAGAGATTGGTCGGTTCTTGATTAGTACAGGTGTCCAGGGTGATGATGAGAATGTGGTTAAGAGGGAAAGATAGATCAGCCACGATAGAATGGCAGTGTAGACTTGATGGGCAAATGGCCTCATTCTGCCCCTATCACATGAACTAATGAATTGAAATGTGTGTGAATGTTGTGCTATTTAGCTAGTGGTGTGCCTGGCATTTACTGTTCTATTTTGGTTCAGCCACCACGCTGATGCTGCCAATAAAGGTATTTCTTTCATTTGTTCCTCGTTAAAGCAAGGTGAAGTTGTCAGTCAATGGATATGGTTGGTCAGGTTTGGTTAGTTCCTGGAACTCTGTGGCCGAGTGTAAAACAGGTGTGGATTTGTGACGGAGATGGAGGGCTCAGTATCACATTCCTGCCTCTCCCACCAATCCCAAATCAGTTTTGTTTAGTGTGATGTGTACCAAGGTACAGGGAAAAGCTTTTGTTGCGTGCTAACCAGTCAGTGGAAAGACAATACATGATTACAATCGAGCTGTTCAAGGTGTCGTAGAGTGACAGTGCGAAAACGGCCCTTCCGCCCAACTTGCCCACACCGGCCAACATGTCCCAGCTACACTAGTCCCACACCAGCCAACATGCCCCGTCTACACTAGTCCCACCCCGACCAACATGCCCCATCTACACTAGTCCCACCCCGGCCAACATGCCCGGTCTACACTAGTCCCACCCCGACCAACATGCCCCATCTACACTAGTCCCACACCAGCCAATATGTCCCAGCTACACTAGTCCCACCCCGACCAACATGCCCCATCTACACTAGTCCCACCCCGGCTAACATGCCCCATCTACACTACTCCCACCCCGGCTAACATGCCCCATCTACACTAGTCCCACACCGGCCAACATGCCCCATCTACACTAGTCCCACACCGGCCAACATGCCCCATCTACACTAGTCCCACCCCGGCCAACATGCCCCATCTACACTAGTCCCACCCCGACCAACATGTCCCATCTACACTAGTCCCACCCCGACCAACATGCCCCATCTACACTAGTCCCACCCCGACCAACATGTCCCATCTACACTAGTCCCACCCCGGCCAACATGCCCCATCTACACTAGTCCCACCCGACCAACATGCCCCATCTACACTAGTCCCCCCCCGGCCAACATGCCCCATCTACACTAGTCCCACCCCGACCAACATGCCCCATCTACACTAGTCCCACCCCGGCTACACTAGTCCCACCCCGGCCAACATGCCCCATCTGCACCAGGCCCACCCCGACCAACATGCCCCATCTACACTAGTCCCACCCCGACCAACATGCCCCATCTACACTAGTCCCACCCCGACCAACATGCCCCGTCTACACTAGTCCCACACCAGCCAACATGTCCCAGCTACACTAGTCCCACCCGACCAACATGCCCCAGCTACACTAGTCCCACCCGACCAACATGTCCCAGCTACACTAGTCCCACACCAACCAACATGTCCCAGCTACACTAGTCCCACACTGGCCAACCCGCCCCAGCTACACTAGCCCCACACCGGCCAATATGTCCCCGTTACACTAGCCCCCCCCTGCGTTTGGCCCATATCCCTACAAACCTGTCCTATCCATGTCTAATTGGTGCTTAAACATTGGGATAGTCCCAGCCTCCACTATCCCCTCTGGAAGCTCGTTCCATACACCCACCACCCTTTGTGTGAAAACGTTGCCCCTCAGATTCCTATAAAAAACTGTCCCCTTCACCTTGAACCCATGCCCTCTGACCTGGTGTACAGGACAAAGGGAATGACATGATTCATGTTTAGTGGAAGCCAGTAAAGTCCAATCGAAGATAGTCTGAGGCTGTCCAATGAGAGATGATAGTTCAGGACTGCTCTCTAGTTGTGGAATAATTGGTAAGGTTCTAGTTCACAAGTTATAGGAGTAGAATTAGGCCATTCGGCCCATCGAGTCTACTCCACCATTCAATCATGGCTGATCTCTGCCTCCTAATCCCATTTTCCTGCCGTCTCCCCATAACCCTTGACACCCGTTCTAATCAAGAATGTGTCTATCTCTGCCTTAGATATATCCACTGACTTGGCCTCCACAGCCGTCTGTGGCAATGAGTTCCACAGATTCACCACCCTCTGACTAAAGAAGCTCCTCCTCACCTCCTTTCTAAAAGAGCGCCCTTTAATTCTGAGACTGTGACCTCTGATCCTAGACTCTCCCACCAGTGGAAACATCCTCTCCACATCCACTCTATCCAGGCCTATCATTATTCTGTACGTTTCAATGAGGTACCCGCTCATCCTTCTAAACTCCAGCAAGTACAGGCCCAGTGCCGTCAAACGCTCATCATACGTGGCTCATTATATATTTTTCACTCTACCTTGATACACGTGACAATGAACTGAACTGATGACGCACCAGCAGTGAATGTGGTTTCTATGACAGGTGACCTATTACAAATATGTTTGCTCTCATCTGTAAACGTGTCTTTGTTAGTGTTCCTGGTCCCCGCCTCGACTCTCATCACTGGTCTTCACTCCCATAGCCATACTTACTGCAGTTCTTCTGCTTTGCCACCATCGTATGCAATGCTGCCTCGATACCCAGGGCTTTTCTATTCCATGTACCAAGAGCTCCCTCCTGTTCCGTGGCCAAAACTCATTTGTTGTTTCTGATACCTGGTATGTCTCCCTTCAACTATTTCATCACCCGTATGAAGGCAGAATGTTGGCTGGGTGAACCTTGCCCTTGGCTCTAGGCTCCAGATATTCCTTCCACTGCCTTCCTGTACTTCATCAAAGACCAGACAAATATATATGGAGCGTTTGTATCATGAACTGGACTGAATTTGCATCATGTGTCAGCATGTGAGCTGGAAGAGGAATAAACGTAATAAACAGCAAACTAAATGTAAATGGCTTCATTGAAGATTATTCTCTCTCATTGAATGAATGGCCTGAACTTTCATCTGTTCTGGGAGTATCGTTAAGAGGCAAATGGTTGTACATTTGTGTAATGCGTGTAAAATAAATGCATGGCTTGTGTGGAGATTTGGGTCATGAAAGGAAAGCAGTAGACCATTACTATCTCAGTGTATCATTGACATCACCAGAGGGTGGTGAATCTGTGGGATTCGTTGCCTTTTGCTTCTCTTCTTCTGCCATGATTATTCTCCAGAACCTTTCAGAAAAGGGCGGCGCAGCGGGTAGAGCTGCTGACGCACCGCGCCGGAGACCCGGGTTCGATCCTGACTAACGGTGCTGTCTGTACGGAGTTTGCACGTTCTCCCTTAGGTTTTCTCTGGATTCCTCCCACACTCCAAAGACGTGCAGGTTTGTAGGTTCTGCTGTAAACTGTCTAGGTTAGAACAAATGTATGGGGGTCACTAGTCAGCAGGGACTTGATGGGCCAAATGGCCTGTTTCCACGCTGTGTCTGAACTAAACTACAAGGATCTCCTCTGTTGTCTCTCTGTGAATGGGTATCATCCATCTGTGGGTGGGGGTTGAAGCTGGGTCTATTTAAACCTGCTCCTGCCTTGTCAGTCAATACTTGATCACTATCAATGTCAAAGGCCTTTGTTGCTAGAATCTGAGCAGCAGCATGCCGGAATATTCTGCAGGTCAATGTTGCAACTGTTGGGAAAATCCCTGTTAGCAGGAAACGCTCAAGTCATTTGTTAATGTCAAATATAGACACAAAACGCTGGAGTAACTCAGCGGGTCAGGTTGCATCTCTGGGGGGAAAGAATGGGTGACGTTCTTCAGAAGCATAAGGTCGGCACCTTGGTCAACTGGGCTGCCGTGATGATCCACTCTCACAGGGTGAAGTCGTGGCAGGAACGTCTCGTGGCTGCTTATCTTTAGATTCCTTGAGAAGAACTTTTTTCACACAGAGTGGTGAATCTCTGGAACTCTCTGCCGCAGAGGGTAGTTGAGGCCAGTTCATTGGCTATATTTAAGAGGGAGTTAGATGTGGCCCTTGTGGCTAAAGGGGATCAGAGGGTATGGAGAGAAGGTAGGTACGGGATACTGAGTTAGATGATCAGCCATGATCACATTGAATGGCGGTGCAGGCTCGAAGGGCCGAATGGCCTCTACTCCTGCACCTAATTTCTATGTTTCTATAACTCTAGAAATACAGCGTGGAAACAGGCCCTTCGGCCCACTGAGTCTGTGCTGTACCGGCGATCACCCATCCATACTAGTTCTATCCTACACACAATGGATCATTTACCGAAGCCAATTAACCTACAAACCTGCATGGCCTTGAGTTGTGGGCCGGTACAAGACCCAGACCAGATGCCGGTGTTCAGCCCCAGGCCCACATCACCGGTCCAGTTTGTAGTTCCACCAGGTGTGTGAGGAGTTCAGCCTGTGATGGACATTCTCCCGTTGGGTATGTGTGGTGTTGGCTGCCTGCATTGGAGCTGGCCACACCACTGTTGTTGCCAACCTGTATCTACATGTGGCATCAATCGGCAGCAAGAGAGACTCACACTTTTCCAGAACCACTGGATCCGCTGAGACCTGCTGCAACACAGAATACCTGGCCAGCCTTGAATTAGTAGTCGTTGTAGCTCTTGGCTCCAAACTCAAGCAGCTGCTAAAGCCAGAAATAACCAAGTGTTGCAGGTTCAATTCTATTTGAATAAGTTGTGGGGCAAGTGAGCTGACAATGGCAGAAGATTCACCTCAGACCATCTTCCCCTTTCACTCTTGTAGGAAGGAACTGCTGAAGGTTCGATATCTCTCTACATCACCATCTATATCTCTCGTTTCCCTTTCCCAGACTCTCGGTCTGAAGAAGGGCCTCGACCCAAAACCTCATCTTTTCTCCAGAGATGCTGCCTTGTCTGCTGAGTTACTCCAGTTACTCCGTGTGGCCCTGTTGGTTGGGGCACCTGTGGGTCTAATGGTGTGGAGTGTTGGCCCAGAGAGGCAGCTATGTACTGAGCCCAGTAACACCTGCTGGAGCCTTAGCTTCTCACCTTGTTCATCATCCTTGCTGCCAGACCGTTGCCTCATAAACATGCTCTGATTGGCAACTTTGCCTTCTCTGGCTTTCACTTCAGACTCCAGTTGGATTCTCTCAGTTCGGAGCTAAATCATCGTTGTTAGTTTAGAGATACAGAACCCTCGGTCCACCGAGTCCCCACCGACCAGCGATCCCCGCACACTAACACTATCCTAGGGACAATTTACATTTATACCAAAGCCAATTAGCCTACAAACCCGCACGTCTTTGGAGTTTGGGAGGAAACCGGAGCGCCCGGAGAAAACCCACGCAGGCCGCAGATGGAACGTGCAAACTCCGTACAGACAGGGCTTGTCATGTGCCCAGAGACCACTTGAAGTAGAAGAAATATTAATCAAGAATTTGGCGGGCTTTCCAAGCTGGTGTTTGTTGTTTTACTGGATGTGGGAATGAGTCGGAGTTTGCACGCAAAAAAAGATGTTAATATTGGCCGTGGAAATGTACAGGTGTGAACTAGCAGGGGGTTAATGAGTCAAGATGCAAATGGGATGTGTTAGTCACACTGAGTACCAGATATATCAGCTCAGTCTTCTGGTGCTGGGGAGGTGGATTCCTGAACCTCACTCTCAACGAGGTACCGTGAACAGCTTTTGTTGCGTGCTAACCAGTCAGCGGAAAGACAATATATATGATTACAATCGAGCCGTTTACAGTGTGCAGATACATGATAAGGGAATAACGTTTGGTGCAAGGTAAAGTCCGATCAAAGATAGTCCAATACTAGTTCGGGACCGCTGTGTGATTGTGGCACGATGTGAAGGCAGTGATGTTGGTCTTGAGGAGTCAATGCAAGGACTGGAGTTGGAGAGAGACGGCTTTAGCCATCTCTGCCAATTGTGGACCTGCTGTGGTCTTTGACCTGCGGGCATCATCTCAAACAGGAAGGAACTGCAGATGCTGCTTTACAATGAAGATGGACACAGAGTGCTGGAGTAACTCAGTGGGTCAGGCAGCATCTGTGGTGAACATGGATAGGTGACGTTTCACAGAGTGCTGGAGTAACTCAGCGGGTGCAGGCAGCATCTATGGAGCTAAGGAAATAGGCAACGTTTTGGGCCGAAACCCATAAGGGTTTCGGCCCAAAACGTTGCCTATTTCCAGAAGGATTTAGGCCCGAAACGTTGCCTATTTCCTTAGCTCCATAGATGCTGCTGCACCATAACTGAGTGGGTCAGGCAGCATCTATGGAGAACATGGATAGGCGACGTTTCACACAGTGCTGGAGTAACTCAGCGGGTCAGGCAGCATCTCTGTAGGAAAATGATGGGTGACGTTTCAGGTCGGGAACTGGTCTTTAGGAGGGTCACGATCCAAAACATCAGCTATACTTTTCTACCAGAGAAGCTGCCTGAGCCACTGAGTTACTCCAGCACTCTGTCTGTCTCTGTCTCTGGTGTAAACCAGCATCTGCTGTTCCTTGTATCTACACGCTACTTTCCCCTCCTATTCTTCGTGCTTGTGTAAGTGAACTTTGCGTTGACCCCTGCAGCCAGCCAGGGAGTGAGAAGCTTTGTTTCGGTCAAGGAGATGGAGAGGGAGGCTGGTGAGATGTACTTGGACCTTGGAAGGAAGGAAGGAAGGATGAAACGTGGCTGTTCCACACAGATCAGCGGTGGAGACTCCAAACTCAATTAGCCGGTTTAATTGTTCCCAGCTGCCGGCCAGTTGGCGTGTCTACTTGGCTGGATGTACCGGTGATGCAGAGTCTTGTGGGAGGTCAGGACCATTAGACATGGCAGCTGGAGGCATCAAACTGGTGAACAAGCTGCCTCTCAGTGTTTGTCTTGGCTGAAGGCAGCCTGAGGTGAAGCATCTTCACAAAACACTGGCCGCATCGGGCGTGGACACGGGCGTGACTCAGTGGGACGGGCAGCACCTGTGGAGAGGTGGAAGGTGGAGGAAGGAACTGCAGATGCTGGTTTACAACAGAGGTAGATACAAAATGCTGGAGTAACTCAGCGTGACATTTCTAGCTGTGGCACAATCGGATGCAGCCATGGGCCTTCTATGGTTAGGAAGGATGTGAGTGCACAGGAGATGATGTTGAGATTCACCAGGATTCACAAGGATCGGAGGATAGATTGGACAGGCCCTGGAACAAAGGGAGCTGAAGGATTTCCTGACAGAAATAATGTATTGTTGTGTCCAGGCGTAGGTTGGGTAGATAGCCAGAGTCTTTTAATCATTTACTTCAGAGATACAGCATGGGAACAGGTCTTTTTGGGATGTGGGAGGAAACTGGAGCAGCTGGAGAAAATCCACGCAGGTCACGGAGAGAACGTGCAAACTCCAAACAGACAGCACCTTGGGTCGGGATCAAACCCACTGTGAGGCAGCAGCTCTACCCGCTGCACCACTGGGGTATCAAAAACAAGGGCACAGGGTTGTGAATCTGTGGAATTCTCTGCCACAGGAGGCAGTGGAGGCCAATTCACTGGATGTTCAAGAGAGAGTTAGATTTAACTCTTGGGGCGAATGGAATCAAGGGATATGGGGAGAAAGCAGGAACGGGGTACTGATTTTGGATGATCAGCCATGATCATATTGAATGGTGGTGCTGGCTCGAAGGGCCGAATGGCCTCTATTCCTGCACCAATTCTCTATGTTTCATCTCTCCCACTCGCTGGATTTTGGATGCTATCCTCTTCTACAATGGTGCTGTGACTATTGTTCTCTAGATGACACGGTGCTGGAGTAACTCAGTGGGTCAGGCAGCATCTGTGGAGAACATGGATAGGTGACGTTTCACAGAGTGCTGGAGTAACTCAGCGGGTGCAGCAGCATTTATGGGGCTAAGGAAATAGGCAACGTTGCCTATTTCCAGAAGGATTTCGGCCCGAACGGGGTATTGATTTTGGATGATCAGCCATGATCATATTGAATGACAGGGCTGGCTCGAGGGGCCGAATGGCCTCTACTCCTGCTCCTATTTTCTATGTTTAAGGTGTATTTGAGAGAAAGACTTGGATAGAGAATGACTGACAGCCAGATCTGTGGTGGGATCACATGGTCCCAGTACATTTAAAAGGCACTAGAGTGGACAGGGATTAGAGTGGACAGGAAGACACAGAAGATGCAGACCAGATGGCATTAGTGTAGGTGGGCATAGAGTTGAAGGGCCCTTCTCCACGCTGCATGCCCCGATGGGATGATTTACACAAATCTATCCCAGCATGATACAATTCACTGGAGGATTCTTGGATGAAAGATTTTTTAAATCCCAAAATAAAGTGGGCAGAATTCCAACCTTCCCTCAGTGGGAACGTGCGGAGAGTGAGTAAATGAGGGGCCTGCCTTGTGGGAGGCAGCTCGTGTGCAGGTGTGTGCCTCTGGAATAACTCTCTCATTGTTCCTGCATGGAGGGGTCGGCTTGGAGCAACTAGCAAGGAGCAGTCAGCTGTGACCACAGTTACAATGCTGGGCTTGTTGCTAATGCCAAGAACTAGTCGGTAGCTTTATTTTGCTAGCTGCTTCTCTCCTGCTCATTTATTATGCTCTCATCTGTGCTCTCTCTCTCTCTCTCTCTATCACTCGTTCTTTTTCACTTTTTCTTTTTCTCTTTCTCTCTCTCTCTCTTCCTCTCTTTCACTCTCTCCTTTTTCACTTTCTCTCTTTCCCTCTCTTCACTCGCTCTCTTGCTTTTTATTTTTGTTTGGGCAACCCTTCCCTCCTTCCCTCCCTCTCTCTCTCTCTCACACGAACGCACACACGCACACACATACACACGCACACACGCACACACACACACACACACACACACACACACGCACACACACACACGCGCGCACACGCACATGTACACACGCACACGTACACACGCACATGCACATGCACATGTACGCACGCGAACACACACGCACGTGTACACACGCGAACACACACACACACACACACACACACACACACGCACACACACACGCACACACACGCACACGCACACACACACACACACACACACACACACACACACACACACACACACACACACACGCACACACACACACACACACACACACACACACACACGTACACACATACGCGCACACACACGCACACACACACACACACACACACACACACACACACACACACACACACACACACACACACACACACACACACACACACACACGCACACACGCGCACACACAACACAAAGTATAACGTTGACCTTCAAAAGTACTTTGTTGACTTTGGATCCTGCACCCAAGGTGCCACAGAATGAGCTGCAGAGTTGCTCTAGCAGGAGAGGAGGCCATTCGGCCCAGCCTTCTCCTACTGGAACTATTCCCACTCTAATTTCCTCCATCCATCTGCACAGGCCTCCTTGGGTACCTGTTCAATTCCCCCTAAGAGCAACATTTGAATCTAATTCTATCAGGCAGAACATTTAGGATCATAAATTATTTTCTTCTCGGCTGTCTTTTTAAAATTTGCTTCTTTTTCCATTCCTAACCAAGTGAACTGGAAGAAAGTTATATGGTTATATGGTTAAAGTGTAAATTCTGTTTAAACCAATGTTCAATGAGAATTGCCTTTATTAGTTTAGTTTGGAGATATGGCGCGGGAACGGGGCCTTTGTAATTGTAGCGAGCCACTTAACCTACAAACCTGCACGTCTTTGGAGTGTGGGAGGAAACCGGAGCGCCCGGAGAAAACCCACGTGGTCACGGGGAGAACGTGCAAACTCTGTACAGACAGCGCCCGTAGTCAGGATCGAACCCGGGTCTCTGGCGCTGTGAGGCAGCAACTCTACCCGTGTTCTCTGTGACGTGGAAAACAAATGATATCATGTTGCGTAGAATGAATTTTAGGATCATTCAGTTTTTAGGATGGAGCGGCTGTCTGTGGGTGTTAAAATTGAGCCTTCTTTTTCATAACTAGTATAACGTGCATTGAACTGGAAGACAATTAATCCCATATGGTTAAAGTGTAAATTCTGTTTAAACCAGTGTTCAATGAGAATTGCCTTTTTTAGTTTAGTTTGGAGATATGCCGTGGGAACGGGGCCTTTGTAATTGTAGCGAGCCACTTAACCTACAAACCTGGACGTCTTTGGGATGTGGGAGGAAACCGGAGCACCCGGAGAAAACCCACGCAGGTCACGGGGAGAACGTGCAAACTCCGTACAGACAGCGCCCGTAGTCAGGATCGAACCTGGGTCTCTGGCGCTGTGAGGCAGCAACTCTACCCGTTTACTCTGTGACGTGGAAAACAAATGGTATCATGTTGAGTAGAATCAATTCCTCAGCATTCAGTGTTTAGGATGGAGCTGGTATTGTGGGTGGGGGGGAGAATGGAGCCTCGACACTTCAGTAATTAGTATTAACGTGCATCGTGCATCCACTGACACTCAGAACCACCCTGTTTACCCCACCCCCCTCCCCCCCCCCCCACATCCGCCCCCCCACACATCCGCCCCGCCAACCTAATCCCCCCGTGATCGACTGACTGACCTCTACATGTCTGGCCTGTTTGTGTTACAGAGAGAGTTGAAGGAACAGTATGAAGCTTTGCAGGACAGCGAGCTCGGCCATAGTCAAGCCCTGAAGCTTCTGGAGCGCCAACTCTCCGAGACCCAGGTAAGCACCGACACATGAATGAGCTTTCTCCCATGAACTGGAGTTTCAAACTTCCTGCCCTCAATGCCCACACCACCATTCCTAAATACAATGAAGGGTCCCGACCCAAAACCACATTTGTCCATTCCTTCCACAGATGCTGCCTGACCCACTGAGTTCCTCCAGCACTTTGCGTTTTGATGTCATTGTCGGGATGATAGTTGAAATTCCACAATGGATCTTGGACATTACGGGGCTTTAGCACCTAGCATGATCAAAGGGCGTGCGTGCCTGCCTGCCTGCGTGTGTGCCTGCCTGCCTGCCTGCCTGCCTGCCTGCCTGCCTAGTGGGTAAAGAGAGACACAGGCTCCTTGTATAGTATAACCTTCCCCTCCCGGAGCTCTCCTTCCAGGAGTCTCGTTCGCTGATGTTCTCTCTGGGCACAGGAATTGGCCACAAGTCGGGAATTAAACGACCAGCAAGATATTTACGTGTTGAGAAGGTTCTTCGATCAGTTTTGCTCCAGTGTAAAGATACTTATTAGAAACATAGAACAGTATGTGCAGGAGTAGAGGCCATTCAGCCCTTCGAGCCAGCACCTCCATTCAATATGATTATGGCTGATCATCCGCAATCAGTACCCCGTTCCTGCTTTCTCCCCATATCCCTTGATTCCGTTAGCCCTAAGAGCTAAATCTAACTCCCTCTTGAAACCATCCAGTGAATCGGCCTCCACTGCCTTCTGTGGCAGAGAATTCCACAGATCCGCAACTCTCTGGGTGTAATTTGAGCCTGGATGTGAATGATTGTGAGCTCTGTGCTTGTGATGGGGGGTTGTGATTGATTCCCACACCAGGCGTGCAAGATTCTGCGTACAGGCCACAACAAACCTTCCATGCACCTTCTCACCCTGCCACCACATGTAGGGCCAGCTGCCGTCTGGTGATGCAGCACCAGGCCATCTGTTGTGAAAGGTCACCAGCCTGACACATTAGCGCTGGTTAGTTCCCTGCAAAGTCTGTCTGATCTTCTCGTCATTCTCTGTGTTTATCACACATACTCTGTCGATAGGTTTCACTGTACCTTCGTTGATATTGTGTGCGTGCGCGTGCGTGTGTGCGTGCGTGCGTGTGTGTGTGTGCGTGTGTGCGTACGTGTGTGCGTGCTTGTGTGTGTGCGTGTGTGTGCGTGCGTGTGTGTGTGTGCGTGTGCGCGTGTGCGTGCGTGTGTGCGTATGTGAGTGTGTGCGTGTGAGTGTGTGCGTGTGAGTGTGTGCGTGTGTGCGTGTGTGTGTGTGCGTGTGTGTGTGTGCGTGTGTGTGTGTGCGTGTGTGTATGTGCGTGTGCGTGTACACGTGCGTGATGGCCATACTTTGTGGCTTAACCCAGAAAATAAACATTGGTAGAAACAAAGAACTGCAGATGCTGGTTTAAAGATAGACACAGTGCTGGAGTAACTCAGCGGGTCAGGCAGCATCTGTGGAGAGAATGGATGGGTGACGGTTCGGGTCGAGACCCTTCTTCAGTCCGAAGTAATGTTGATCTGAAATGATAAACCAGCAAAATGCTGGTGAAACCAGTAACATTAGTCAGGATTGAACCCGGGTCTCTGCCGCTGCTAGGCAGCAGTTCAGTTGAGTTTATTGTCCCGTGTACCGAGGTACAGTGAAAAGCTTCTGTTGCGTGCTAAGCAGTCAGCGGAAAGACAATACATGATTACAATCGATCCATTTACAGTGTACAGATACATGAAATGAAATGAAATGATTCAATTTATTGTCATTGTCAGTGTACAGTACAGAGACAACGAAATGCATTTTTAGCATCTCCCTTGAAAGGGAGACACAGGGCGTCACGGTGTGCCCGCGCCTGCCGCCGTAATTACATTCCATTACAGGCAAAGGTGGGTGAAGTGTCTTGCCCCAAGGACACAACGACAGTATGCACTCCAAGCGGGATTTGAACCGGCTACCTTCCGGTCGCCAGCCGAACTCTTAGCCCATTGTGCTATCTGACGCCTAAGATAAGGGAATAATGTTTGGTGCAAAGTCTGATCAAGGATGGGTCACCAATGAGGTAGATAGTAGTTCAGGACCGCTCTCTGGTTGTGGTAGGATGGTTCAGTTGCCTGATAACAGCTGGGAAGAAACTGTCCCCGAATCTGGAGGTTTGCGTTTTCACATTTCTGTACCTCTTTGCCCAATGGGAGAGGGGAGAAGAGGGAGTGGCCGGGGTGAGACTGGTCCTTGATGATGCTGCTGGCCTTGCCGAGGCAGCGTGAGGTGTAGATGGAGTCAATGGAGGGGAGGTTGGTTTGTGTGATGGTCTGGGCTGCGTCCACAATCCTGCCCGCTGCGCCACCGTGCCGGCCTAGCTGGTGGATTGTGGGGTTGAGGATGGACCTTGTCACACACGCACTGACCAGGGACAAACACACGTAGGCGCTGCCCAGTCTGCTCGTGTGTACAACCCCGTCTGTCAGAAACTGGAACTCTATGGCCTGGCGAGGAACAGATGTGGCACATGAAACGCCTCAACATCTGCCAACAGCTGTCGTTGGTGGAGGTGTTCCAGAGGTGAGCCATTTGTAAACAAACCAGGCTAGTTCATGTGTAGCTGTGTGTGTCAGTAATGATGCCCCTGCTATAGAACCGCCTCCCCCCCCCCCCCCCCCCCCCCCCCAGTTTGAAGGCCATCATTCCATTCTCGACCCGAAACGTCACCTATTCCTTCTCTCCATAGATGCTGCCTCACCCGCTGAGTTCTCCAGCATTCGATTTTTCCAGCATCTGCAGTTCCTTCCTAAACATTCCATTCCCAGTGATCAGACTGGTCGCTGGAAAGGTTTTTGTTTAATTTTAATTTAAAAAAGGCTTCTACTCTTGGCTTGTTCTGGCTGTGTTTTCCTGGCCTCTGGCAGCTGGTTAAAGGAGAAGTTGCTGCCTCAACAGCGCCAGAAACCCAGATTTGATCCTGACTACGGGTGCTGTCTTTGTGGAGTTTGCACATTCTCCCCGTGACCTGCGTGGGTTTTCTCCGGGTGCTCCGGTTTCCTCCCACACTCCAAAGACGTGCTGGTTGAGAGGTTAAATTGGCTTGGATACAAAATTGTGAATTGTTCCTTGTGTGTGTATTGGTTAGTGCGCGGGGATCGCTGGTGGGCACAGACTCGATGGGCTGAAGGGCCTGTTTCCGCGCTGTATCTCTAAACTAAACTGAATAACTAATTGAGAGTTTTGTGTTTCTGCATCTTGGTCAGTCCTCGGCCAAGAGCCTGCGGGCCACCATCGCCGAGGCCTTTGACTGTCTTCACCGCTTCCTGAAGGAGAAGCAGAAGTCGATGTTGGAGGAACTGGAGATGGACACAGAGCGCACACTGACTGACATCGAACAGAAGATCCAACGCTACAGCCTGCAGCTGCGGGAGGTGCAGGAAGGCATGCAAATCCTGCAGGAGAAACTGGTGGAGACGGACAAGCTGCTCTTCCTGCAGGGTATCAACACCACCCTGGACAGGTAGGCAACTCCTCATCAAGTCAAGTCAAGTCAAGTTTATTTGTCACATACACATACGAGATGTGCAGTGAAATGAAAGTGGCAATGCTCGCGGAACAACAAAACACCAAACAAATTATAAACACAATCATAACACACATATTATTTTACATAATAAATAATGGAAGGAAAAACGTTCAGTAGAGTTAGTCCCTGGTGAGAAAGGCGTTTACAGTCCGAATTGCCTCTGGGAAGAAACTCCTTCTCAACCTCTCCGTTCTCACCGCATGGCAACGGAGGCGTTTGCCTGACCGTAGCAGCTGGAACAGTCCGTTGCAGGGGTGGAAGGGGTCTCCCATGA